>NW_009911511.1:0-18240 GCF_000696875.1 Nestor notabilis | reverse complement strand
AGGGTGGGCAGTGGCATCACTTCGTCTTGCCCAGCTGATACAGCCATGACTGCTTAGAAATGTGCACCAGGATGGCACCAGTGTTGCTCAGAAACTCTCTAGAATTCATGGCCAAAGACAGTAAACAAGACCTGAAAGTAATCATTTGGAACTGCTAAAACCAACCACCAGGTTTTTGAAAAGCCCTGAGTTGTTTCAGAGGCCTCAATCAGCATCATGTTTCTTTAAGATACCTTAAAGGGGCTGCATTTTGGACAAGGGGCGCTCAAGACTTCCAATCCAGATGCCAGAAGAACATAAGATGCCTGCTCCAATTGTTCACATTTTTCAAAACATCAGTTGCTTCCAAAAAATCTTGGATTCACAGAAGTGTAAGTGAATTATGAATCTTTTTCTTCCATCTACCTACTGAGAAATGAAAATCTACACCACTGGAGGGAATCTGATTTGTATTTCTGTTACAGACCTTTTTTAAAAGACAAAGTGGAGAAGGAAAAAAGAGAAAAAGATGAATGCATGTAAAACCACTAATAAACTATATGCAGGTTATCTTTTTAGTTGTTGAGTTTTATGGGGATAAGGGTTAGAAAAAGCATGTAATACTTCTGCTTAAGCATTCAATAACTCATATACACTGACAGAAAAGCCCATCAGTGGTATCATTTATTTTTCCATGCTGTGGGCTTCTGTGTCTGTCTGACAGTCTGTCTCTCTCTCTTTTTCTCTTCTCCTCCTCTGCGAAGTCTCAAACTCCCATCACCGGAGGTAAAGCAGGGCAGTGAACTACATTGCAATTACATGAGCACATCAAATTTTAAGGAACAGACTTCAAGAAGAAGAAAAACAGACATTATAATCAAAACCAAACTTTGTGGCTACTTTGTGGCTGTCCTACTAACAAGGTCATCCAGTTTCTGGTCACAGCTGCGGAATTTACCGCAAAACAGCTGTGAATTCAAGTCAGGAAGAATTTCTTCTTTCCTATACATTGCATAGGTGTGCCTAAGGAGACAGGCTGACAAAAAACATTGAAAAAGCACTTTGTTACTCTACACAGCACTCTTCATGCACCTTCGCTTCCACAGTCGCTTCCTTTCTTTTCCTCTTTTGCATATTTGAAATTATCTCTATGCCCTCTCTTCCTGTCCTGTGTTCTCACCTTTAAACTGGACAAACCAGGTCAAGCCTATTTTAACTCATCAACACAATTTTTCAGACCTCTGACTGTTTTCCCTGCTCTTCCTTGTAGTCCCCCCAACTGCCTAATAATCTTTCTTGCAATGAAATGCGCAGAACTGGTCGCAGTACAGGAACATGTCTCATAGTGAGACACACCGGCTCCATCTTACACTATGGTGCAGAAGAAGGCTTCAGGCCCTTTGGCTTGATGGGTCTTTAATGTCCGGATGGTGCACACACAGCCCAACTGCTTGCTCCATGAGCACTCCCAGATCACTCTGTAGCCTCCATCATTTGTTCTCAGCATCAGCAGCTGACACTAGGCAGACCAAATGATCCAAGTCCCTCCAAAAAGGACCCCAGTTCGTGAAGGGAGATGTGATTTGTAGGCAGACTGGCTTCAAGTTCAATAAAGCTGATGATCAGGTATTAAGATAAAACCACGGTTTCTTGAGCTCATGCTCAAGTAGGTACAGATGTCACTACTTTGTCTTTCTTACTCTCCCTTAAGAGTTGCATGAAGCCTGTGGGCAAACAAAACTGAGAAATCAGGGTGCAGAAACCCACTAATAAATGTTGGATAAATACCTGGACTCACTGTGTTCAATTGGGTTTTTATCCTTCCCTTTCAGCAGGCCAGTATTTCATCTTTAGGTTTTGACTTGTATTTCCAAACTCCTTATTTATTGTTCAGGAATGTTGCTAAGGGGCAAACACCTTCCCATTTTACACATGTACCCAGCCACTCTTCAGAAAAGCACCCCTAATAACTCTTAAATACTTCTCAAGAAGAACTGACTTCAGCAAGTCCTTAAATGCTGTCCTAAGACCTGGGCCCTACAGACATTGCAACCTTACCCGAATTAAGTAATAATACAAGTCATAATTATGTTAACAGTGATCAAACACTGTTTTTCACATGCTCAGATGCTCTTCTTTTATAAGGAGCAATGTAAGAAACAGCTTAATTCATCCCATGGTAAACTGACATGTGGGAGCCATTGTCCAAAATGCAGGATGTATGTAAGGGTGGCTGGGAGTTGAGCCATGGGTACTGATGGGGTCCACATAAGCTGACTCCATACACAGAAGTTTATGTATGTATTTTGATGGAACTATGCACATGTGTAATATGCAGCCAGGAACACTGCGTACTCAGATGTGGAAAGCTGCAGACAGTCATCAGGAAAAACTCTTAGTCTAACTCCACCAGAGATGTAGAGGAGAGAAAACCAATGAGTTCTCCTTGGACAGGACCTGGAAGAGAGGAAGCAGCAAGGAATGCCAAATAAGGAAAAATGCCACATAAGGAAACTGTCTCCTGTTGTTTGAGTTGATGGAAACAGGAATTTGTGTACATTCTTTGTAAACAAGCTGGAGTGAATAAAAAGAAGTTTCCAACTCTGTCATCTTCTTCACCTCCTGATGGAAACAACCTGCGAGAATGACTGTTGACAAATTGCTCGGGTCACAGGAGTGACAAAGCACTCAGCAGCACCACAGCCCTGAAGATGTGAAATTCTTACTGCTTCAAGTATCTTATATGCAAAATGAAAACCAAATGGCCTTACAGGAAGGGAGACCTTAAAAACGCACTTCTGTCTGGAGCAAGTAATTTTAAGCGATACGAAAGAAGAATTTTGCTTTAAATCCTGTTCTTTTCCCTCTACTCTCCAACTGACAACCCCGAGCTTCGAGCAGACAATGCAGAGAAGTCACCAGGTGCTTTTACAGCTTGTCACTTAAGTACAGGGGAAAATAGTATCAAACTGTGACTATGAAACCAGACATATGGCGTGATCTTAAAGACAGGTATGAGACTCAGAATCCTTTGAAATAATTTTTCAGAACTGACTGGGTTTCACAAATATCCCCCTGCATTTGTAATGTTGGCACATTTCATTCAAAATCACTAACTTAGAGACAAGCCATCTAACTCCATTTGTAAAAAGACAAATCCTGCATATATAGTACAATATATAACAGAATATATTGTACTATGTTTTCCAGTTTTCATCAGATAATAGTCATTGTCTTACAATTGCATCCAGCTCACATACATCGCTGCCTCTTTCTCCACTTTTCTATTATGGGTTTAAAATTAACAGTCTGTGGTCTGTACTTCCTCTCCAGCTTACCATATTATCTATTCTGTTTTATCTGCTGGACTAGGTGAAGTTTTTCTTCATGAATACATTGCCATATGCCAGAATAAAATGGATCAGCTTCACTTAGAGCAACAGAGCCACACTGATTAACCTTATGTGCTCAGACAGCACTGACAGCTTTGTCCTTCTCACTGGGATATTCCTGCTCAGGCATCCTTAGTATCCTAACTGGGCTTTGTACTAACAGTACCTTGCGTAACTCATCTGTGCTCCCTCCATGCAAGCTCATGACACTTCTGGCAAATATCATTTTGAATCAAGTTCATGGCTAAGCATTTTTGCATTTCTAAAACTGGTAATATTAATTACATGGGAAGTGCTAATTAGTACTTGTTTTTAGGGTCTGAAAATGAAGTAAGGAAGTGTTAAATGCTAGCACGCTTCACTTAGCTCCAGAACTTCCCTGGAATTAGCACTGCGCTGGGTCCAATGACTTTAAACTCCCCGAATAACACAGAACTAGTCTGGAGCAAATTACTTCAAATTGACTTTTAATTACAAGACCTGTGACATACACATTTGCAGGCATACATACATACCACACTTGTGTATGTGTGTATCTCTACATGTAAATGTGCATGCAACATGTGCCAGCACTGTCTATATTCTTTATGTTGCTTGACTTCTTACATGATACATTTTCTGAAGGCAGAAATCTTGCCACTCGTGTGTATTTGTGATGAAAAATATCCACCACTTTCTAAGGCAAGATGCAGGAGATCTCCAAAACACTCTCAATGAATGTCACTATCGTATAATCTATATGAGCCTTCTATAGGAGGCTAGCTGCAGAATTAAGTTTCAAGAGAGCCTGAATTAGATGCAACTTTCTGTAATACTGATGAATTTCATTTTTATTCACTCTGTAGTACTTCTCTGCCATTCACGCTTCTTGAAAGAGGGGTTAAAAAGAAGCTATTATGGCATGATAGAGCATTATATTCCCTTCTTTAGATTAACCATGCACAGTAAAAGACCACTGAGAATAAAGCTCTGTGCTGCACATATGTGATGTGTCTAGTTATAATAGGACCTGTTTCAGTGGGCTTATACGTGGTCTGAGTTTGACTCAGTCTGAACTGCAACTAAGCCTTCATTTACAACATACTACTTAAAATTAGCATAGACCTTTTAAAGCAAGGAAAGCCTTCACTCAAAGTCAGCTTTGCATCTCAGGCAGATCCCAAAGAAAGTAACAATAAACAGCAAAACACCTGTAACACTCACATAATTAACACACTTTACCCTATACATCCCACCATGAGAAGCTTCTTGCAAAACACTGCTGAATATATGGTGTTCTGTTCTACTCTAAACATGTTCTTTTTAAGATTCATTTCATTAAGCAGCAGATTTAATTACATAAATACACAAACTTAAACAGAAACTGAAGATAAGAATTAAGCACTCGGTTTTCAGTAAAACTTAGATGTGGTTCTAAATGAGCTGAGCCAACTCACAAGCAGCATTTCCTTGTCTCCATGCAGAATTCAATGGAGGAATGAAAATTTGATCAATGTGAAGCTATAGCAAAACCACGTTAAGACAAATGGAATGGAAAACAGAACACAGCAAATCACGGTGCATTGGAATTGCTGGTCCTCTTCCGGAATATGATTGCATGTGGTAGAGGGAGACTGTTTCAGACAGGATCGGCAGAAATGACAGTGCAAGAACTCTAAAGAGCAGACTGAAAACAACCATTTGCCTCAGAAAGGAGATGAATAAGAGCAGACATAATAAGAATATATTAAATATTGAATAAAGAAAGAAGACTGAGAACATGAGGGCTCCCTGTCTTATAGCTATGAGACATTCTGTTAAATTCAAGAACTGGATAATTGAAACCTGATAAAAGGATACTCTTAGTGCGTAATTAGGCTGTTGGGCTCTCTGCTGGAGATACTTTCACTTTTCTCTGTGATAACCTTATACTTTATTTGTGTATCTTAACTCTGTTGTTATTTTTCTTTTTGCTTTTCTCTCCGTGTTCGCCAAGGGAAATGGGGAAAAAAATACACTGTCACTTTCTCTAGATATAAAGCAGTTCAGAGAGGAGGGCACTGACTAATTACACAACACATGTTCTATACAAGGAACTTATAAGAGATGAGAAAATAATTGAGTATCCAATACCTGCTTGCAGAGAAGCAGACTCTTACCTTCCTCGCTGGTATTAATCCACTGCTAAGCTCACCCTTCCTAGTGCTCTTTCTGAAAGTACCCTCACTACCATTCCCTGATGCTCAGCTTCAGATCAGCCCAGAGAAACTGACAGGAGCCAGAACAGCCGGGATCTGACTGTAATTAACCACACTATGTTAACCGCTCTTTCCTTTTCTGATGACATCAGGGGAGCAGGGGCAGATCCCAGAGGGGGGGAAAAGTGTTGCTGTGCTTTCTCAGTCTTTCAAACCTTGGAGGAGATCCCAAAGGGCTCCCATGCTCACATGAAACTGAATTTTAACACGCTATAAGATGGCTAAGGTGTGTTCACAGTTAAATCTGCCTAGACCCAAAGAAAGTCTCTGGTGGTAGGTGGAATTACTCCTGATTTAAACACCTTGTAGCTGACAGGGAATTCAGTTCATTCTCTGAAAACTGACTTTGTAAATTTGGCATTGCAACACTGCTAAGGCACTAGAAAAACACTGAGGCTCTGAATTTCAGGTCATATAGAACATGAAGTCTCAACCTCCTGTGTTTATTACAGACCAGCAATCTTTTGTAAAGGTTTTGAATCAGTACTCTTAATATTATGGGAAGTGATTACCCCCTTTCTATTCACTCTAGGCCATGCTGCCTCTCAAAAAAGAAGTGCTACTGAAGTGCAAAGTCTAATAATTGTCACAGGTAGCAGATATAACATTAAGTACATCCTGACAAAAGATTAATAGCAGGGGTGCTGCACTGCAGGACTGAGGCAGGTAACCAAATGAGTAAATGTCAAATGAAGGATTATCCTCATTTGATGCTATTTCATACACCTCTTTTCTGCATAATCTCTCCCAGCTGAGACCTAAACCAGGTGTTTTCAAATGCATAAAGTAGAAGCTCTACCTGGTGTGCTAAAGGAGATCCACTATTAGCTGTCAGCAGGAGCGACATCTTCTTTTCAAGTACTCAGCCAGTAGTCAGGATACAGCATTACACTGCAGCTGACAATGACAAAGCACCCGCCAAGTCAAGCCCTATCTGGATTGTGCTAAACTATTGCTATTTATTATTCAAACTGCAGTAGTACCCATGTCAAGGACCTGAGCCTTTCTGTGCTTGACTCTGTAACAGAGCCCAAAATGTGGCTGCTTCCACTTGACTCAATACAGCGCTCATATGACGGTCCTATGCTGAAAAGCTGTGTGGAGCATAGGATGTAATCTTTGAGTTAGAGGATGTACTTTTTTTTTGCCAATGCAAAGACCAGTGAGTTCAATGCTCTTTCAAGCTGTTTTTGTAAAGTTGTTACCTGTTTGTGTGCCAGCCCATCAGCTTTTAGTTACGTGAACACACATCCCTTTTCCTCCCTTGCAGGATTCACAGCTGCTTCACAAAACAGTGTTTTCAACCTCCCTCTGAGGTGAAGGGGAAGGACTCAATTTGCACAGAACAGGAATCAAAGAAAGATGAAGGTTAAAAAGTGCCACTCATTGTGGTTGCCCAATTTCAGACATGAAGACCAGATCTCTCAGATTAATTAACATGATGCAATACCTGAAATGTTCAAATCAGCAGTCACAGAATCACAGAACAGTCTGGACTGGAAGGGACCTTAAAGATCATCTGGTTCTAACCTCCCTGCCGGGGACGGAGCAGCCACTACTTCTCTGGGCAACCTGTACCAGTGCCTTACCATAGTGAAGTAACTTCAAGCCAGGGCTGTGAGCAACTCAGCTCCTCTGCTGAATTAGGAGGCTGGACGTCCAGAGGAGAAACTATATGAGGCTGGTGGTCACTTCTAACTATTTCACTTTGCCCACCATCAGGCTGAGACTGTGTTTCAAGAGCAGCGTCCACTCTCCTGGCAGCAAACTACCAGGTAAGAGGCTCCTTCCTCTTTTAGAGCTGCCTGGGACAGCTGAGGCAGGGTCCTGTGGCTCTGACTGACACAGAGAGGATGTTCAGCCTGAGCAATGAAGCCATGCAAGAAAATACTTTGCAACCCTGAAATTAAAGATGGTATCAAAGCACAATCACAAGAGGGCAGTACCTTCATTCTCCTTAATGACTGGCTTCTGCATGCTTTATTCTGCAGCTTTTTCTCTCTTCTAGTGTAATACTATGTTGTGTTATAGAAAAGCACTTGGTACCAGCTTGCTTAACCTGGACAGTTCCTGCTCTGACCCTTGTCTCCCCTGAAGACTGCTTTCTTTTTCACAAGGCAGTTATGGCTGCTTAGCCTCCACATGCTTCCCAAGGAGGTACCAGATTAACCAGAGCTGCAGCTGCAGAGAAAGGTCCTCCTTCCTCTCTATGAGCCCTGTACTGGAACATGCTGAATGCTTGGGCTATTTAATACATGCTAATAGAAACCTCCTAAAGGCTTTTACCACTTGGCTGAATGGGACAATTTTTCAAGAACAGCAAAGATCATATCTACAACATCTAGGCAACATTCCTGGCAAACTTTAGATTCTCAGTGAAAAGGTAGCAAGTGGTCTTTTAGTCTCTTCTTCCCTAACTTTATTCTGATAAATCAATAACTATGCTGATGCTTTTTGGAAATACTTAACATTAGATAGGTATCTGCCATGAAAAATGCTGCCAAGTGTAAACTATTCAGGCTAACTTCAAAGTGACTGGACACAAGACCTAAAAGTAGAACCGTGCAGTGCTAAGTATCATTAACGCTACTGATGTTGCCTAAAATACAAAACCTTCCTGTCCCCAATTCCACTAGTGGGCTGCTGAACTGTACCATTTTCTTGCAACAACCTCTATGAGATTTACCTGCAAGTTTCCAGAAGCTGGGATTTTACACTAGGACAAGTGTTTTCTGGACTTGGATCACTGCTGCAGACAAAACCTATGGTTTGATGCAGTACAGCAGTTTCTGTGCTGAATTCATTATTTACAATACAGTGAGCTGTAACATATTACATTTTACTCATAGTCTTGTTGCTATTTAGTCTTGCAATTTATTAAAGCATTGAAATGTGGCTTGGGTTTAATACCTTACGTCACTGTTTGTTTTGGTGTAACTTTTATAGACAGGTTCGCATGGGAGAAGTTACAGGGCACCAAACAGGCCAGCTGCAAAACTGAAGAAAGAGCTAGTGCTCTCTCCCTTTCCTTCCTTTCCACTGGGAAGAATGGAGATGTATATTTCCAACTCTTCATGTTGAATGCGTATACTCTTACCAAAAAGAAAAAAATGATTAATTCTAAATCATGTGAAATTTTGGATTATGCATTCCTGGAAAGCGTGACCAGTAAGTGATGAAAGCTTCAGCCAGCCATAGGCTCAGGCATACAAGCCTTGCTTTCTTCAGTTCACAAGACTCACTGTTCTACTCCTTAGCATCCTTAATCAGTCTCTTCCTAAAACTCACTCCAGTTCCACAACTGCCTTCAACAAACCTATTCATCCAACTCTGGGTCTGCAGGGATGGCCCTTAGATTTGTGATTCTATGTGTCAAAAACACATACCAACCATTTCCAGCTAAGAGGAAGAGTAAAACGAGGGAAGACTTACTCCACTGTACAGATTATGCCAGTTTCCATGCACTATTTGTTTTACCAAAGTTACAAGCAATGGAAAAGGAGGTTAGTAATTAAAGCGCCATCCCATCTTAATCAAAGGGACAGTACACCTCCACAGAGCACATGTATTTAACAGATGTGGTCCAAAACTGCTGCCAGCTGTTGACGTAAATCGTATTGCAAATGATGGAGCTTCATAATTGGGCCTGTGGCTACACAGGTTGCAGAGATGTATTGCAGAGCTATGATATCATACCTGTGAAATACTATACGGCTATTCAAGTACATCAGGGCTATGAAGCATTGCTATTTAAAAGAAATGCTTAAAAAAACCCGACAGCACTTAAACTAATACCAAATATTTACAGTGCTGTCACTTCCAGAGTTTAGCAGGCTCATGGTTTCTAACACACCAGTTGCGTGCCCCACTTTCTCTGTAAGCACAAATCCCCATAGCTGGGTTTTGAAGTTGTAAGTGTGTCAGTTTTGCCAGAGAAGTATGCTTGAGCCTTGCCAAAAATGGGTCTTTCAGATCTCCAGAAATCGCTGTGGGGACTTGCTCCTTTGCCTCATTGCAAATTGAAGGTGGAGGCTGCTTTTAAGCCAGGGACCAGCAGTACTCCTTCTCTGACTGCCATAAATGCAAACCCAATATTTTCAGAGACTCTGGGGAGGTGGGTAGGTTTTTTTTGGAATACCAAAGGAGCTTTTTTCGGTTAACACATAGCACTGTCTCAAGTACAAGAATGTTCTGCAGTTGCTCTCTTTTTTACTGTTTCTCTTCATTTTCTTTTTTGACATTCTTGCTTTTGTTTCCTCTCCCTGTGCCTTGTTTACTCCCCTTTCCTGCACAACTTCTGCCCACCCTACCCTTACTATTCTGCTCTTCTACCTCCAGAACAGCCATTTTTAGCTGTTTCCTTGCACATGCAAGTGAAGTGGCCAAGTGGAAATCCCAGCATTTCCGATGATGCTGGACAACAACAGTACTTCCTTGGTACAGAAAAAAATAGGTAATCTAGCTGCAGAATGTCTTCTCTTTGGAGATAAATACCCAGAAGTTCTAACCAAGCATTTAATTGAACAGTACCACACGTCTGTGCTTTACGCTCTGATGACCTGTACTGCAGGAATATTTCACTGTCCGTTATATCTATGGCCATAAGAAACCAAGTGACTTAAGTCACAAACCTATCCTAGAGCTTCTTCTCTGAAAACAGACTCCTGAGGACACATACACCATTACTGTGGTCAGATAGAGTATTACCTGCACTGGACAATAATATGCCCTTGTGGTTACCTTTCTGAGCAAGAAGGAGGAAAGTATTTTGTACTTTAAATTAAGCTGCAGTGAACATATATTATAGACACTACAAAATACACATATTCACAAAACACAACAATTGCTGAAAGATGTGAGTATACATTCACCTTTGTGTTTCGTGTATAACACATAAATAAGAATATACAATACAGGTAGAAAATGCTGTTCTTACCTTATTGCACTGGCAGATAAGTGGCCATAAGAACCACTGGCTGAGGAACTGCTACGAGAGTTATTGAGAATTGTGACCAAGGAATTTGGAGATGTCCGTATCATGGTCTGAAGGTCAAAGCTGTGATCAGATAGGGGGGATATGGACAACGTACGCTTTCGGCTTGGTCTAGCTGACAATCTCGGACTCGGAAACCTGGCGCCTGTTATGTAAACACAAATAATTATCCACCAGGGTACTTAATCGCCTTTATTTGTTATCAGTGATGGGTAGAGGGAGTCGCAAGACACCAGCATGCTGTGACAAGCCCACTCTCTCCACTTGTGATCTACTGGCTACGATTGAGGAAAATTAGGAAGAAAAATCTATCTTCCTGTGGCTTACCTCAGGGGAGCTCTGTTTATTAATGTGCAAGCAAAATGATAAATTGCTAAACAAAAGGAAAGGACTTTTATGAGTTATCCCTCTCATTTCTGGTGATTTATGAATCTGATGGCTTCTCAGACATTCGCATCATTAATTCAACCATGAGCAATGAGACAGTGGTTCAGATCCAGGCTACCTGTAAACCCAAAGCTGCACCACTTTACACGTACAGCCGAAACTATAATTGTAAAATACAGTGTAGAAATGAAGAGGCAGCTTTTCCTTTGGTGACTGTAACTCTGCCTGGGTGATACTTGATGCAAAACTGAACATCAGAACTGAGAAAACCCCACTACAAAGGGCAGCTCTATCAGCAGAAGTCAAATTGACATTCACAGCATTGGACTGTGAAACAGTAGGCTTTATCTGAATTTGTCCAGGATCCCACGATACTCTTGTGTTGGGGTATAGAGGAGCCTACAATTGCCAATTTCTTTAAAAGTAGAGATTAAACTTTTCAAGGCAGCAAAGAGGTGGCAGTCATACGGATTTAAATAAATACATATTGCACTTCTAAATTTTCTGTGCTGCTCTGAAAATCTCTACCTCTTCTGGTCTGTTTCACCATGTCATCCCAACTCTCTGCAGTCCTGACAGAAGATGTATCACCTTAGATTTCTTCCCTTTATTTAATTATTTTTTATCTCAGTTGAGACCAAGGAGAGAATTAGCTTCCCCACTGTGTACTGAACTGTTTCCTTTGACTATACTGCTGCTTCTACCTTTTTAATCCCTTTAACCTCTAGTAAAGGACTGAGTCCTAACAATCCTGACAGCCAGGGTCATGCAGGTCTTGGGTCTGATGCTTATTTTACAGTCTCTGAGATTCTCTGTAACTTGCTAATAATTTACAGTTAGCCAAAAGCCTCCATTACACGTCTGCCTTTCTTAATTCTTCCTCATGTCTTGGGTGCACAGGATGATTTTTTCAGCTGAGTATTTAAGTTTATGTACCTAGTATTAGCGAGGAGAAGAGCCCAAATACTCCAATTAAACTTGCTCCAAAGCCCGAGCTGGATTAGAATTGGCTATTATATTTTCCTTACACACTTTAGTGGGTTGCCCTTCTTTCTGTGCATGCTATCCAAGATTTTCACCTGGTATTAAAAGCTGCTGTTTTATTGCTGCTGTGCCTGTGTGATCAGATCTCCATCTGTAGTCCTCTTTCTAATCTGTGCTTAGATGGGCCTCAACTAGCCAACATGGGTGTCAAGTCTCTTTGCCGTCTGGCTAATACAGGTTTTTTTCCCTTTGTGTTGTCTCTACAATAAGCCTTAGCCCACACTGCTTCAGTCTTTCAATGAACATTCATGCCCTTGATTCATCATTTAAAACTTAGGTGTAGCCATTTATTTCTTCCTAAAAGCTACTACACGTTATTTCATCTAATCTGTTTTATCTCCTTTTTATGAGCTTGCTATTGTACTGTGTCTGCTTGATATTTTATTAGTGCTGTGCTTTGTCTTTAAAGGCAGAGGCCTTTTATTTGTGCTAAAACCAACAACAATCAGCAGCTATAAGAAGCTACAACATATTTAATAATGAAATACAAGATACATGTCATGGTAAGAAAATACAGTAATACGTTGCACTCACATCTTTGATCCACAACTCTCCTCTGCTGACTGTTCAGCCAGCATGAATGAGAACAACGCCTCTGAAGCTAGTGGTAATGTAATTTGCCTCAGCCGAGGATACAATTCAAGTGCTTTATAGGTGAATAAACTCTGTTACAGTGGTTTTACAAGGAGACAGGCAAGTACAGATGTTCCTGGTTTAACAGCAGAGGACAAGGAAGACCTGCTAGACATATGCTGACCAGCAAACTGAAAGCACTGCGATCAGAGTCTTATGTGGTGCTACCAGACATCCCAATGGTGATGACATATATGACAGCAACAGTTTGCTGTCATGTGGACATGGGCACAGACCTCATCGTGCCAGCAAGAAGGCAGCAGAGATGCTCAGAGAGGACAAGCACAGCACCCTCTCTTTTGATAAGCAAGACCTAGTTAAATATCTGTATGTACAACTGAGATACCACGTGCTACTGATGGCCATGTATGAACAGCTTCAAATGTGACTTCCAGCAGAAATGCTTTTGCAAAATTACTTCTTATGGATCTGAAGTCCAGTCTTGAATCTGACACCACAAAGGAATTTCCACTGATTTGAGAAATTCATTACAAGCCTGCTAAAGACGGACCGATGGCTACTGATGCTAACTAGTGGGATGGTGCATAGGTGTTTGATAGTGGAGCACTTGTTAAGAATACTAGCACTTGAGCACCTCTCCTTTGAAGCTAGGCTGGGCAATAAAGCAGGAGATAACAGGTATGTTTTGCTGCTTCTGCCATCAGACACCATTTACTTTGCGTGCCAGAACCACCCAAGTGGACTCATCAGTACTCCAGCTTGCATCTCAGAGGACTGAACAGGCACTACTGACAACTGTCCAAAGCTCTTATGATCCTGGAGAGATGGATCCCCTCCATCTACCTGGGATGAGAACAACGTCCTAAGGGCCAACAGACTCCTGCAAGAAGCGAGCAGTTCTGCTTCACAGCAGGAACCAACAGCTGAGGCAGACCAGAGTCTGGCCACAGGAGAGGGGGATTCGCTTCAAGGGAGGCCACAACTTTCAAAACTGAGAATACAATTAAATGGAATTACTGTTTTTTCAGATCTTCATGGTTTAATTAGGTTTCACATGCCTAAAAAGTCTTAAGCATAAGGTGACCACTTGTTACCCTGCAGGACATTTGCTAAACCATTCATTTGGCATAACATCAGTCTTACTTAGTAGGTTACTATAAAAAGGAATAGGTCATAATTTGTCAGTGCCTCTGAATACGAAACCAAACTTTTCAGCCTTGCCCAGGCATTTATTTTAAAAACACACACTTCAGTATTTATTTAGCAACTTGAAATGCTCATCTGCTCACAGTATTCTCCCACCAAAGCATTACACTCCCTACTCTATAACGCTTTAAACCCCCAAAAATGCAGGAGCACCGATTCATTAAAAATCCATTTACCCCTGTGCAAGTGCTGCAAATAAACCAAACCATCAGCTTTGGCAAAGCATGCAAATGGAATCTGACAGTGAAGATTTGTTTAGGAATGTCACCTGCTTGGAGCAGACACTGTAGTAATAAAGTCAGTAGTTCACAGCAAAGACTGAGTGTGCCGACAAAAATCTAGCAGGTGACAGAAGAAAAGATCTTATTCCTGGGGTGAAGATCAATTCTAAAATAACAGATATCTATCTCCATCATAAATTTCAAAAATGGAATATGCCATCCAGCAAATTTGCCCATGAATTTGATTTCTGAGTTGAAGTTTTTAGCCTTGCTTAATCATTTATAAGGCAATCTTCAGACACGTATCATTTATCCCATCCCTTTAAATCAAACTTCATCAAACCTTTTTTTATTCCATCCCTTTAAATCAACCTCCTTTGAACCTGTCTCATGCACAAGTTTTTGCTGAAGGCTGTGAACATGGGAAGCTTCGTTTTTTAAAGCTTTTCTTTCTTTTTCCTTCTGGTTTCTGCTCACAGATGTGTAAACTTCGTTTTCACTTCATGAAAGTTTGTCATCAATTTTGTCTTAGCTTTCAAACTGGTAAATCTGTCAGCAATATCAGAGGAAAAGAAATGGCTTTGCTACTCCACCCTCGTTCTCCAACTGTGCCTGAAAATCAGAAATCAAACCCAGTCCAAAGCTTCTCACACTGGATTAACCCTTCAGGTTGGCCAAATTCTTCACGTCAACTGGGTTGCTATCAGTGTCTCTAATGCCAAAAGGGGTAGGTCAATGCTGAACACCTTTGAAAAACAAAAAACCCTCCCATTCTGAGTGAACATAGGCAAAAGTTACTCAGAGTGAGGATATTAATACTCTCAGGGTGACTCTAGAGACCTCAGTCGGACAACATGCTTGCCTTCCACTGAATACAACTTAAAAGCAGAGTAAAAGGCATTCCTCAAGTGAAAAAATGCAGGTATCGAATGCAAAAGGCTGTGATATTTTTTTACCATGGTACTGTCAATACCCTTCCCACTTACTTCCTCCTAGTTACTTTAATGTTACACTGAAAGGTACCACATCTGACTCTTTCAGATGAAGCAAGAAGAAGGAAACACTGGGTTAGAGATTCTGGCCACCGAAACTGTAGAAAACCTTTATAGCAGTCAAGAAAATTCTGTTCCACTTTTCATGCCACACAGGACAGGATGAGGAAAAATGACAATCAAGCATACACACTATTGGCCTTGTTCTTCCACAGTGTATTAGACAGTTCATGGACAGTGAAGTTCACAGCTACAAGAAATCTTCAGGAAAGATTTAACGTTCTGATTAACGCTTGTCCCACTCATCCCCACCTTGAAATCAGTTTCGAGCATCACAGAGCAAAACAAAAGGCCACAAACTGCATGAAACATGTTTTTGAGCCCTGTGCATGCGGGTGCTGGAATTACTGGTTTTACTACTCAAGAGGGCAGAGATGCCAAATTACTGTGCTAGATGCTGTACAGCCACACAATTAGGAGACAGACTTGCTTCACACAAGAAGAACAATGTCTTGCTTATATCTGTTTGGTTGCTGTGTGCAATAAATGAGCAGCCTTTGAGTGAGTTGGGTCAACTTGCTGAGAATTTGATAGCAGATAATGAGGGAAACTACCAACCTCTCTCCTGCTTCCTTTGAGACGGCTGGGCAAAGGCAAAAGAGTACTTTTAAGATCACCATACAAACCCATAAGAAGAAACACCCAACCAAATGGCATTGCTTTGCATTGATCGTTGTACTTTGCTGTTAAATGCAAACATGGGCATTCTTATTGTTTTTCTTTAAAAGAAGCCTTAATACCAGCTTCCTGCTAATTGTTTTGTTCTTGTTTCTAATCTAGAATTCTGACAAAGAAGAAAGGGGTTTTCTTTAGCATGATGAATGATAGGACATTCAGATTCCTACTTAATGACAATTAATTTACTGTATACCCATGCAAGTTAAGATAGTTTTAATTAGTTTTTACAAAGTAAAAGGGTAACTTCATATTCTATTTAGATAAAAGCAACTATTGCCTGACATTCTCATCAAATACAGAAGGTGAGCCGAGTGACCTTACTAGGATTCACTCTTATTTTAATTCTCTATTTACTGTTTAAAAATAACCCATTTGCATAATAGCACTGCACGTTTTTTTAACTCTGAAATAATCCCTAATTGAAAAGTTGCTGCTATAATGAATCTCAAACGTGTGATCTTAATTTTAAAAACCAAACACAAAACAAATTAAAGAGCACATTTCAAATACATTGTAGCTAAAGCTGGTGACAGCAAATATCCTTATTAGAGATAGTGTTTAGGTACCTTTCATGAATGGGCTGAAGTTACGGGCTAAAGTCAAAACATAAGAAGTGATAACGTTCTTGGGATGCAAAAGCTGTGATTCTATGTAGATTACAGCATACACAATCTCTGCTAACCCATGAAGGTCCTTTGTGCAAATGCCATTAGTTGTCCAAGCACTGCAATGCTTCTATATTTCTTAAGTTTTCTGGCATACACCTGGGTATTGATCTTCCTATGGACCCATTCAATCAAGTCTGCATCCAAGTATGTGGTTTGGTTCTGCTACCTACATGCATTCAGAAAGTCTTTCCTAACAGGAATCAAAACCACTGTAAGTATAAAATATCCCTGATGATAGGGGTTAGACTAGTGATCTTTAAAGGCCCCTTCCAACCCAAACTATTCTATGATACTATCATACCTTTACTTTAATGAAGTCATGTCCATTCATATAAGTATTTATCCTCGCAACTGGAACACAGCAGCAGACTTACACTATCTGAACCATGCATAACAGTTTCCATTCTGCAAGATCTTAACATACATCAAATGCATCAGCAGCATACCTCATGTCTCCCTATTCCCCTCAAAATCCACATCTGGAAGTATCATATTCTTAAGCTTCCAAGCACTGAAGCCTGCATGTTGATTTCTGGTTTAAGCCCAAACTACTTGTGTGGGTTTATTACATTTCTGAAGCGAGTTCAAGGTATGTTACATTACTGTAAAATCACTGTGCACACTACCAGTGCAGTGAGACTGAAAACAAACTGAATTAAAAACCCCTTCACTATGAAGGTAACAGAATGAAATTAGTTTCTCTGCCCAGTTCCACAACTATCTGTCTTGCCTGATTCTCATAAAAATTGTTGGTCAGTCAGCCACTTCCCACTCCCAGGCACATGTTCTGCAGGGGTAGCTACCTATTTTCCCATGTGTTCCAGAGGTGAACTTCCTAACTCCCACATTCCTTGAGATCAGCAGCTATGGAATGCAGCCAACAGCAAGGGAAGAAGAAACTGACAAGCTAACAAAGGTTTTAAAAAGCTGTGGGACAACAAGGTGGTCTAATGCTATTGTATTGTGCTGTACTACCAAGCAAGAGTCAACAGTCACCACCATTTCTCATCACCATGTTTTATTTCCCTTTGTCATGGCTTAAGCCCTGTTGGTAACCCAGAACCACGCAGCCGCTCGCTCACTTCCCCCCACTCCCAGAGGGATGGGGAGGAGAATTGAAAGAATGTAAATCCCACAGCTTGGGTAAGAATTACCACTAATAATGATAAGGGAAATAACAACGGGAGAGAATATAAAACTAAAAGGGGAAAAGGAAAAGAAAAGCAATAAACACAAGTGATGTACAATACAACTGCTCACCACCCATCAACCAACACCCAGCCCGACCCGAGCAGTGATCTGGGCCTTCCGGGTAACTCCCCCTGGTTTCTATACTGGGCATGATGTGCTGTGGTGTGGAATACCCCTTTGGCCAGTTTGGGTCAGGGGTCCTGTCTCTGCTTCTTCCTGGACTCCTCTGATCACTGCTGAACTTGTCTGGTTTCATCATTCTTTGTTGGGGTGCTGATCAGAGGGAACTCAGGGTCAGTTGATGGTGACCTGAGGACACTTCTGCTGCTGCTGGCTTTCCCATGACTTTATTCTCTGCTGATGATCACGACACCACATACCTTCTTTTCAAAGCCCAGAGTGGTGGAGATAGGCATCTAGCTAATGGGCTACAGAAGTGTTACATAGCAGACAACAGCATATAATTGAGCTCATTGGCTGTTTTCCCCCCAAATTAAATCCCCTTGAGGTACACACCAGACCTCCCCCATCTTCTCGTGTTACCAAGTATATCCAGGTCCTTGAGTGAAAGCAATCCCACGAGTGGGTTTGCCTTTAC
>NW_009911510.1:17592-54012 GCF_000696875.1 Nestor notabilis | reverse complement strand
AGGGACTCTTCATTAGGGACTCTACTGGTAGGACAAGGGGTAATGGATTCAAACTTAAACAGGGGAAGTTTAGGTAAGATATAAGGCAGAAGTTCTTTACAGTGAGGGCAGTGAGGCACTGGAATGGATTGCCCAAGGAAGCTGTGAATGCTCCATCGCTGGCAGTGTTCAAGGTCAGGTTAGATGGAGCCTTGGGTGACATGGTCTGACGTGAGAAGCCCCTACCTATGGCGGGAGGTTGGGACTAGATGATCTTAAGGTGCTTTCCAACCCAAACCATTCTATGATTCTATGATTCTATTTTAGAGCAGGCTTTGCTTTCTGCTAATGGCCTAGAGCACAAGTCTTATGAGGAACAGCTGAGGCAACTGGGGCTGTTTAGTCTGGAGAAGAGAAGACTCAAGGGGGACATTTTTGTTTTTTGCACGTTATCACTCTGTACAACTACTGAAAGGAGGATGAAGAGAGGACGTGGCTGGTCTCTTCTCTCAGGTAACAACTGAGAGGTAACAGCCCCAAGCCACACCAGGGGAGGCTTAAATTGTATAGGTGGAAAAACTTCACCAAAAGGGTGGTCAGGCATTGGAACAGGCTGCCCAGGGAAGTGGTGGAATCACCGTCCGTGGAAGTGTAGTTGGAATCACGTAGGTGATGCCTTTAATGACATGGTTTAGTGGTGCACTTGTCAGTTCTGGGGTAACGGTTGGACTTCGTTATCCTAAAGGTCTAGCTGATTCTATGCTATGATTTTATGTTAGTGTCTTCTCACCTCCTGCCAGTCCAAAAACTTCTTATAGATACTACAAGACAAAAAGCCAAGGGTTCTAGACTTGCTGTCCTGCATCATTACCCTCACCAACTTCTCAAGCTTCCAGGACACCTTGGAAGTCAACCCTGTGAGACTGCGGAGAAGCATGAAGTCTGCTATAGGGGTATTCAGCATCATACTCAACTTGCGAAAGCTCTGCATTTGCAAACAGGTCTCACTTCGGCTATAAATGAGTTGTATTCTCCTATTTTTACACTATCTCCCTGTTCAGTCTCAGCACACACACAGAGCTGTGGGGTATAGAAGTCTCCAGAGAAGACTCAGTCTCCAGTCTTAGCTGGCAGACTAATATAGAGATCAAATTTACACCTAAGAATGATTGAAGAGAGAGGATTTCACTGGGAATATCAGAAAGGCCTGGGGCAGCTCAAAATGTGAGATCAGAGCCACCAGGGAGCAATAATGTAAGCCTAAGAAACTGGAGAAGGAAGACAGAAGTGGCTTAGGGTGTACTTGACACAGCAGATCAAAGAGATGACTTGTGAATGAAAAACGTCAGATCCAAAACTAATTGAGTAAAAGGATGAGCAAACAAAAAGACCGAAGCAAGTCTGGTTTCGTTTACTATCTTCTGTTCAGTCTCAACTCTGCTTACGGTAGTTACTGTGATTATCACAGGGATATTACAGTTAGGGCACTGGAGGAGATGGTGGTATTAACACACAGAAAGATTGCACCAGAGGTACTAACTACAGACTAAACTGTATCCTCTGCAGTTGAAGTGGCACTGTTATTACTTGCCTATTCTTTTTCCCAGTTCAAATAATACTTAGGCAAGGATTACAAGAAGAGAAGCCCAGGATCTTTGAACCTGAGATGCTTTGCTTTGTCCTGTAGTCATGGAGTCAAAGTTCGCTCACTGGGGCACTCAAAGGAAGATGTTCCACGGGACACTGAGCTGGAAAGAGGCCAAGGAGACTTCCAGACGCTTCACAACATAAAGTTGTCTCTAAGATTTAAACCACCAAGCAATGAGTCTCTGTAAAAGCAAAGCTGTTTCATACCAATCTTTTCAGTTTTGACACACAGTTACATAAATTATGTCAAGAGATGAAGCAGTCACCGATATTAGGGCCTCTTTTTTCCTCTATCTTTTACACCCAAGGAAGAAAGCAGGAGTGGTGAACTAAGACCATTGTTTTAGTTCTTGAAAACTTTTTTCCTCAATATCCTATTCATGCCTTTCCCTAGTCATTTTTGATCGTGGCATAGAAATCTTTTGTCTTAATTATGCTGGAGAGGGACTCATCATCAGGGACTGTAGTGGTAAGGGGTAAGGGGCTTAAACTTAAGGATTTAAGGAAGAAGTTCTTTATTGTGAGGGTGGAGAGGCACTGGAACAGGTTGCCCAAAGAAGTGGTAAATACTCCATCCCTGGCGGTGTTTAAGGCCAGGTTGGATAGAGCCTTGGGCAACGTGGTCTGGTGTGAGGTGTCCCTGTCCATGGCAGGAGGGTTGGAACTAGATGATATTAAGGTCCTTTTCAACCCAAACCATTCTGTGATTCTATCAGAAGAAAATCCAATTTAAGAAGCAAACCACTTAGAAAACATGGCAATCAAACAGTGATAATAGGAATAAAATCTTAACAGGTTTTGATTTAGGCTAGATTAAATGAGGCCCATGACAAGATCTAGTCCATACATTCAGCAGAAGGTGAAACTTCCACTACAGAAAGAACCCCTACATACATCAAAAGCCTGCAAGAGAGAGACGACCCTGCAGAGTTAGCTGTCAGGCCAGGACAGCTGTCATCTTGCTGGTCCTTCCACAAATACTTAGTGTGAAGCATGTCAGTTAGCCTCCTTATGTACCTGAAATCAGGAACATGCTCGCACACCTGGCTAAATGGAGCTGCTGGTGAGAATTACAGCTCTCAGGCTATTGCCCAAGCAAAATTCTAAGTCACTTCAGGGCCAGGCATCACCCAGGCAGATCCATTGCAAACACTACCAACGACCTGCTGCTTCAAACTGAAGAAGACAAAAGCAGGCAGTCTTCACTATAGAGAGACTAGATTAGGAAACACCTTTTTTCCTGTCTCACCATGTCTCCCTCCCCCAGCTCTGCAATATGCAACACCGCACAGACATCCTCCATTTGACATTTTTGCCCGTAAAAGTCCTACGAGTTGATTGACAGGCTTCTTACATACCAAATACCCTGCCCCAGCTCATCACAGCAAGAAGACAGAAATAGGTATATCAGTATGGCTGCAACACAGCCCCATCAATCAACACAGCAGTGACGATGAGGCCAAATGAAGTCTTTCTACTCATTAGATTCCTGTGGTCTATGATGTGCCAAGAGCTTGACCACAACTCCCTGGCGTATGTAGATGGCTTCTGTGATTCCCAGGTGGTCTCTCATCAAAATATATCCCAGGCCTGGGTCTGGTTAGCTTCCCAGAACAGATGAGACTGACACAGCCATGAGCTACAAAGATAATTATTTCTTGAAGAATACACAGGTTTTTTATGTAGAAACAAAGTTCAGCAAACAACCAGCACTTGCAGGGGTAGAGATAAGATGTCACAGCAAACCTGATGGATAGGGTTATTAGCCCTGTTTTGTTTGGGAACAGCAGGAAAGGAAAGATGTATTGTCTTTTTTCTTAACCAAAACAATACTTCAAAATTAAGACCCTAAAACAACCAGCACTTGCAGCGGTAGAGATAAGAAGTCATAGCAAACCTGACGGATAGGGTCATTAGCCCTGTTTTGTCTGGGAACAGCAGAAAAAAAAAAACTTATATTGTCTTTTTTCTTAACTAAAAGAGTACTTTAAAAGTAAGACCTTAACAAGCAGTAATTTTCGTTATTTGCGAATAAGAGATACTACCAAATTCTTATATAACCTAATCCCCAGCAGCTCTGCTCTCTCCCTCGCCTCTGCCCGACCCTGTTCTGACACTCCTCCTGCCCAGGTGACTGCAGAATTAAGGAAATAATTCTTATTGTACCAGTAAGATAAATACCTGGTTTTTTACAAAAGCCCTTTTTTCAGTGGAATTTGAAACCATTTTGTGATTTGAGTCTGCAAGAAGAGCACCCAGCTAAGCCCTGAATCAATACAGAATTCATTAAAGGACCCAGGCACTGGCTTGATCTCTAGGCAGAAGAACAAGATCTCTCTCGTCCTTTTTTACCACACTGCTAGCACAAAAAGGTATGAAATATGGGAAGTTTTAGTAAATCAGTATAAGACCTTGTAGATCTTTTTTTTTTTTTTTTTTTTTAATGGGAGGATGAAATATAGGAAAAGAACCCCTAGACACAGGGAGGGAGAACTAAGGAAAGGCAGCAGATGTTGTAAAAGATATACTTTCATGTTCCCTGTGCACCAGAAATGTGCAGACATATGTTGGCAGAGCTACAGTCGGAGTCCATAGTGAGGCTACATGTTACACATCTGGAAGCTATTTGGCAGAGTGCAGAGTTCAAATGTTTTCTGCTTCAGCTGGTTTCAGACATACCTTTAAGTGCCGGGCTAAGCTCAGGACAGCTCAACCTACAGGCTCATTAAAGAAGGCGTTCACCACAGCTTCAGTGCGCTCACTTCAGCTGCTGTCAGAAGCAGGCATGGAGCTGGGCTTTGCTCTCCCCCCTTTGGCTGCAGGGTGCCAGTAACACTCAGCAATGACAATGATAATAGAGAAACAGGGAGGAGAGCAGGGAGAAGAAAACGGCACCACAATTCAGCAAAGCCTGGCCTCATATCAAGAAACAAAATGTACTTGGACAAAATCCAGGGTGTGAGTTAACTTGAGTGCAGAGCAAGCTATTCAGGAAATAATAAGGTCCGTGCTGCACAGGAACACACAGAGGTCACATTAGAGCCCGTGTGCTTTTTTTGCAGAAATCCCTCTGTTTTAAAAAATAAATAAATACCAGCAGAAAGGAAAGTTTTTTTTCTCTCTGCCCTAGAAGAAAGACCATCTTAAGCCAGCAGGAAAGAGAAAGCATGTTGCTGGATCTGGGGCTGCTGACCCAGCATGGGAGCTCCCAGCAGTCACCAGAGGTTAACTGTGCCTTGGTAAGACATGCTTCCCAGCAGAGATACACTTCTGGGACCACCCAATATTGCAGTGAGCACAATACAGTGCTCATGAGCTACCTGCTGTGTCTAGTGAGTAGAGAGCAAACCACCAGCATGGTGCATGATTTACCTTGTCAGGATGAGGCTCCTGGGTGCAGCAAAACTTTTAGTGACCCGCCTGCCCAGCAGGTCTCTGTGACCAGCTTGTCACCCCATTGCCCAAAGCCCTGAGGATGGTGCACATCCAGCAGGTACAGAACAGACTCTGGCAGAGCGATGCTTTCTCCTCCTGTAGCTCATGGAACAGGTCTGACTGTGCTGCCATGGGAAACAAGCCAGGGACTTTCTCTGGTGAAGGTGTCATGTCTGAAGAGGAGCCAAGGGCCAAGCTTCATGCTTGTGCACTGACCTTGGACCACCCAGCCAGTTTCCCCCATTTTCTCCCCTCTGAGTCTAAACCATGCTGAAGAACTTAAAGTAATATATTGGGCCTTTCAACGCCTGACATAATTAAAGCTTTCATATCTGCTTAATTTAGATACAGCTTATCATACACACCTCCAGTTCTGCCTTCATCTTCTCTGTCCAGAGCCATCCTGGAATTAAAACAGGGAAATTGAGGAGGAATGGGACAAAATAGCATACAGAAGTAGCATGCCAAGACATTATCACTGAACAACACTGTTGGTGGCAGGAACATTTTGCAGCGCAGCACAGCTCTTGCAACACCTCCACCTCCAGCTCCCCCCGCCCTCACCTCACTATTTTTGCTCGCACTCTGCACTCTCTGACAGCACACGTGCCCAGATGCAAGCAATGTCACACTTCTGCTTTCTTCACTCCACTTCAAAACTTGGAAAACAGCAATATTAATCCACTCATTATGTGGCTAAGAGCATGGACACTAGCAGGGGTGACCCAGAGCACATGGCGAAGGGACAAGGGGATAGGAAGCCCCTGCACCACGGCATTTCTTCATGGCCACTGCCATCATCTCTACCCTGGCTCCAGGTGCCTTGCCATGTATTCCTGGTTTGGGAACACTCAGTGGCAGGGTCTGTCGTCTGGGCTTGTGCTCAGAGGGTGCTGCGGCTCATCTGCCAGTCCGGCCATTGAGTCCTGCAGTGACATTTTCCCTGGGTCAGCATTTCCAGATGTTTTCTCAGCCTGACCCTACCTCCTCTCTCCCCTGGTCTTCTCCTTCCCTGGCTCCCCCATGCCATCCCCCCACGCACCCTGACAATGTGTCCAAAACAAGCATCCATCGCCTCCCTGTCCCGCAGCTACCCATGCACAACCCTTCCGCCCTGGCGCTGATGCAGAGAGGACGCACTATTTCTTTAGCTGACATAACAACAAGGTCACTCAGGGATGAAAAAAGCCCAAGAGAAACACCAAGATGTTTTATATCAACTTCAAATGAACAGCAAGACAGGTCTTTCAAAATGCTGGTCCCACACATCAAAAATACAGCCAAGTCAGAGGAAGAACCCACATTTGTGGCATAACAAAAACTGAAACCTGGAACAAAGTTAAAATATATCTGACTATAGTAGCTGGAAAATTCCAGCAGGCTGTGACCCAGATAATTAGTCTTTTCCCTTCAGATAGCCTTACTAAAAAATACATGTAAATATCAAATTCACTTCTTTTTCTCAACTTGTGTACCTAGTTTAACAATGCTGACATGACATGGTATGTGAACCTGAACAGTCTGCAGCAGATAAGCGGTTTAGCCACAATGTCCAACTGCTCTGCCTTTGCACAGTAGCTCATTTCCAACATCCCCAGCCTAATGGAATAAAGGAAAATGTGTTTGAAATGCTAGAGCACTGACTGGAAGCACTCCCATTACCTCTTATTAGCTTATATGTAAATGTTCTGAATTACAGAGCAAGTTGCAGGTTTTCACCTGATGATTGTTCATCCAAAAGAAGCAAAAGCACCTAAAAACAGAGAACAAGCCTATTTCTCTTCCAGCCTTGCAGGTAGGAGAAAACAAACAAACACTTCAGTCTTAGCCGGGGCCAGGAGCTCTGGGACAAGGATACAGTATGAGCTCAAGTAATGCACAACCTTTCCCAAAGCCCAGAAGGGTAAAGGAGAGAGGTGCTTCAGGCATTACATTCATTCAGCTGTTTTCCTCAAGACTGCTACAGAAAAACCGTAACCCCAGCAGGCTGATGTGCCCAAGCTCTCAGTCACGGTACAAAGTTACCCCAGCTTAGCAATGGTGGTGCTAGCAGCCGTGAGGTGTACCAGCCTAAGAACATAAAGCAACAAGGTCTGTGGACAGAGGATAATATCTTTTATTAGAGCCACTAGAACAGTTGGGTTAAAAAAGAACATACCAGCTTTCAGCATACAGGCTTTTCTCAGTTCTGAAATGGAAATGTGTTATCTTGGGGGAGAGCCATTACCCAAGAGGACCACAGAGCATTTGAGAAAATCACTGGATGCTGAAAGTCAGTGGATTATTCACACATATTTGAAATATTATGGTGACTAGTGCAGCATTTGGCCAGGGGAAGGGGGCACCCAGCTGCCTGCCACGGGCTATCCAAAAGCCAGCCGGAAGCAGTCCCACTGCAATGGGCAGGGAAGACCCTCCTACATCTAGCCAAGCTAGGGCTGGGGCTGGGAACCCATGCACCTGGGACACCAACCAAACCAGCTGCTGAGGAGCAGCAAGTGCTGCTCAAGTTCCCAGGCTCTGAGGGATTTCCCAACGTGTCCATAACACCACATAGTTTTGCTCACAGCCCTGGTGGACGTTCAGCAAAACTGCCCAGCTTGGTGAGGCTGCAAAGACCCATTCCTCACTTCTGTTAAGGTTGAGCTGAGCATCTGTAAGGAGTTGCTGCTGCAAACTGAGCAGCAATGGGGTTTAGAATTCTTCAAAAAAGAGGTTTACAGGAGATAACACTTTTTCCAGCTGTTGACAAAACTTATACATCCCTACAGAGCAACTTTGAAGAGCATGAAAGCCCTATAGCAAATCTCAAGTACACCAAGAAAAAGTAGATGTTTTCTTCCCACTGAGATAAAGGTCCAGTGGCACATGAAGAAAAGCATATGCTCCCTTGATGACATGACAAAACCTGGTGCACTAGTATTGTTCTGGCAGCGCGGAGGCTGCTGCAGCTGTCCTGCATCATTCTGCATTTTCTTTCTTGCAGCCTATACAAAGGGAAAAACGATGAATGCATAGCCCAGACCTGCTCCCACAGCTGGAAGGCAAACAAGAGTATGGAAAAAAAAAGTTTGTGCCTGATTTTGAACCCCTGTGCAGAGAAAGACATCTGCATGTGACAAAGATTGAAATTACTTTGTCTGGTAGAAATGTGTAAGTATGTATCCTTCAGATCAGGGGATGAAACCAATTAGAGAAGGAAGGGTGGAGGCAGCAACTGGTAGGGTTGAACACATGGAAACTGAAATATTTGCCATTGTCATTGAGCAGCTCCAGATCCAGTACTGAATGGTGCTTTCTACCCTTCAGTATCAAGAAACACATCAAAATTAGAAAATCATGACAGAAGTTATACCTGAAATTCCAAGGAAATGCAGGAATATGGATTTTTCTGTCTATCAGGATCCTTGGAACGGGAGGGAAAAAAGCTATACTGAGCAAAAGATGGACTGTTGAATTGGCATAATCTTTACCCATCATTTCTCCACAATATGTTTTCTGCTGTGATGAAATCTCAGGAGTTGATGATAAGGAAAGACTGGCTGCCAAAACAAGTGAGGTAATGTCGTTGCAGAGTGGCCTGAAGTTCCCGGTGCTCAGTCACACTTTCGAAGCTCAGTATCTCAAGTAGGAGTTCTAGCTGACAGCTGCTTTTCTTTCATATTTGAACTTTAAAAATCATTTTTCTCTTTTCAGATCACATGTAGCCAGCTTACTGTTTTAAAAAATTATATATCTGGTGTTAACCAAATCGAAAATAGAACCACCAACTGCCTTCAAGTCACAGGGCCTTCTTTTGGCTTTTGGAAAACCAAAAGACAACAAACGATGTCACTGTCTATCTTTTATCCTTCATCTTTCCTAGGATGTTATCAGTTTGTGATGCTCAGTGGCACATCCTCCTCCAGAGGAAAAAAAACTTCCTCAGACTCAGCTCAGGAAGAGTAAGTATCTGAAGTGCTACCATAGATGAAACCATCCTGCTTGGTGAAAAATCAAGGGAAGATCAGAGCACAGGTTTTGCTGCAGTCTTGCCTCCGACAGTCAGCACTCTGGCCACCTGAGGCTCATCTTCAGGATTTTGCAGGCAGACTGTTTTCCTGATAATGGAGCCATGACATTGATACCTGATCATTTGCTGTTGCTACACTAAGTGATTGTCCCAGAGAGAGACTGAGGAATAGGACATGTTGCTTTCACTGGTTGCCAAAGACCATGTGGGGGAGAGGTGTGGCTCTCTGCAGAGCTCAGAGGCAGAGAGGAGTTGTTTCTCCCAGTGTGACAAGGAAGTTTTTCCTCCAGCTCTGGTTTTGGCTGTTCTGCCCTCTTAGGCTCAATGAAATTTATGGCAAGCTCCTCATGGACTCAACCCATGATCACAACCTGATCTCAGGGATTGCCACAGAGGAAACACCTTATATATGACTTAAAGTTTCAGTGTTTGCTTCACACCCCGTGCAGTTCTGTGTTTTACCACTCAATTTTACCATCTTGCTTCAGACCCACTCAACCCTCTCCATTCCCTGTCCACTTGGAAAGAAACAGCCTGAACATGGATTTGAAGAGGAAGCACCATTGCAAAAGGGTTTCCTTCACCATTAGACACCAATACCTATATCAACACTAGGAAGATAACTAGATAAAATTCAGGCATTTCTAAAGCAAGTTTACTTATTACCTACTGTACTACAGAACATTATTCCCACCTAGTAACCTAACCCAGTGCTACAGATGAGCTGCAAAAGATTACAGCCTACATGACGTAGACGAAGCCTGCCCTGCCCAGCATGTCACTGGGTGCCAGGTGCTGTGTCCCAGGAGGGCAGGGTCTAGCAACAAACCCTCAAAGCAGCCCAGTGTCCCTTGTGCTCTTCTAATTGATACCAGATATCGGCTGATGATTTAAAGTTTATATCTATTGTGTCTGCCAGACCATTTTCCTTGCAGCGTCATGGGGGCTGTTTCCATTTAAAGCATGGCTCATTTTGCTATTGTTTAACCCAGTTCTCTGTACTATTACATTTTTCCACATTAAAATATACAGGATCATCTTTACTGAAGTATAGAGGGAATCCTGCTTTTTACTTATTGACTCTCATCTTATACACAGAGGATTTGCTTTGCAAAAGCAGCCAGAACAGCCAGAAAGTTTGGTGTAGAAGTACCTGAGGCATTGACAAGAAGTGAGGACCACAAATCCTCCCTGGAATGGTGAAGCAGGATAATAGCAACACCAAGGCCTCATCTAGCTTGAAGAAAACTCTATATCTCTTTATATCATCTCCACAATGGAAATTCAACAACACTGTAAATAATTGCAACCACTTTTGCCATTGGCAGTCCCATTGCTTTTTGTTTCTGAACTTTTTTGTTTCAGAGACCACAAAAACAGAGCTAATGGGTGTGAGGGCTGGTTACGAATAGAGCTGCAACAAAATAGGCAGTTTTAGAGATGACCAAAATTCAGCTGTTCGTAATTCAAATCAAATAGTGTTAGCTAAACAAAGGTGGTAGAGAATCTTCACACAAACTGCTTCAGTGTTTTCAGAGTGTAAAAAATATTTAATCTGAGACGAAATTAAGATATTTGGTAGATCCAAGATGAAATTTTTCCTTTTTATTACATTTCACTGAAAAAAATAGACATCAAAACCTGTAATTTTTTGGGTTTTTTCCCCACCCACCCCTCCCACTACTTGGCAGCTGAAACATAGTTCAGTCCAGGCTTTCATTCCTCAGGCCTTTCATATTCCTATTATCCCTGTTAGTACTTTTGCAACAGTTATAATTTCTAAGAAAGATGTAGGTTTCCCATCAAAAGAGCCTCAACAAGTACATAAGACAAGAAGAAGGGGCCATATTAAATTTGTTTTACTAATCTGCTTTATCAAATAGTGGGGAAATGTAAAGAGAAATCATGAAAGGGTGCACTGATGAAATTTTACTTATGTATTTCCATGTGTGAATTATGACTTGATCACTTGATAATGTTTTCTGTGTAATCCAGTATCAGCTATGATGTCATTTTTTCTTTATCTGATAACTGCATCCTCATAGAAGATTTGGAGAGACAAAGAAAAATTGCAAGTCACATAGGCCCCTTACAAAAGGCACTGCTTGCTTTTACCTTCCTACCTCCTGGGTTTGGCAAACAGAGGCTCAGCTATTTGTGAGCTCAAGAGAAGGGAGAATATGAAGCCAAGGAGAAAGAAAAAAAAAAAAAAGTGCATTTTTGGGAAGCAGAAACTACAGAGCCCATTAGTCATCAACAGCTTTCCCTGACCACATCATCTCTACTTGCAAAGGAGAGACAAGAGGGCTGTAACAGCCACAGAGGAGGATTTCTGTTTATCTGAAATGTTAATTGCTGACACGGAGGTCTCTGAGGGCTCTCTGAGGTAACACTCTCTCTCACCACAAACCTGATCTACAAAGACATACCAAGAACCACCTCCCTTGGGCAGCCAGGTAGAAATCCTATTTCATTATATTATCAAAGATTTTCATGCAGTATCAGGATGAAAACTAAATCTACAAAATTTCTGAGAGAAAAAACAAGAATATTGCAATCTGAACCTTTGCCTAAAAGAATTACCAGAAGGGCAACAGGCTGAATTTTATGTCTTGTTTCTGCCTCATTCAGAAAAGAGTCTGAAATCCAGATCTCCCACACCTCGAGAGAGCCCAGTGGGACACAAGCATACCAAGCTCCAGGCTTTGCAAGGAAACACCAATGTGCAGACAAGAAATCCTGGTGTGACTGCTGCTATTGAGGGATCCACGTTTGAGGATGCCACACAACAAGCATGATGCAAAGATTATAGGGCATGATGGTACAGATACAGCCATCGTCCTGCTTAGCCTCTATGAAGCTGAAGAGCTTCAAACAGGTATTCTTCGTGTGAGAGAAAGATTTCTTTTTTTTTAACCCTCTTCAAAGGAAAAGATTTCACTAAAACAAACAATAAACTGTCAACCAGCTCTAGCTGCCCCAGAGAGCAGCCCTGCCTCTTGCCTGCACTGGTAAGTCACAGAGTGTGAGGGTCTGAGTGTTTGAATACCTGGGACACCAGGGTGGAAGTGCTGTTGCAAAGAAAACCTGCTTCTGAAGTCTGCAGTCAGTTAGCTCTTCCTCTTGCATTCCTATATATCAAAGCTGCAGTCTTCAGACCTACTCTATGGCCTCCTTGTTTCTTCCCCTGGGGAATAACCTGACTTTGTGATACCCAGCCCTGCTCAGGGAGCCTAGAAGCATCTCAGGAGATGCATGCTGACTTCCAAATCTGCCAGCCTTCCCTGAAGCAAGGTGCAATGTTTAACCTTGGAGGTCACAGGCAGGCAGAGATCTCCAGAGATTCCTGCTTTATCTGGAGTAGAATAAATGGGAAGATATCAACAGCATTAAACTTCCAGCCAGTAACACAGATATGGTCAACAGACAACACAGGCTTGCTATTTATGAAGAAATAATTGGTCAGACCACTGCAGCTGCTTGATTGGTAGAACTGCAAGCTTAGTGGAACTTAGCAGACATAACATAATGGTACAACCTAAATTTGGCTTCGGTGCTTGGAGGCAAACAGGGGACCTGCTTTGTTTTGTTTACTGTCTTTAGCAGTAACTTTTCAGCAAACAGAAGCTGCAATCTCCAGCTAAAGAAGGGAAGTGGTGCAGGAGAATTAAATCTTTGTCTTCTAGGATTTAGGTGCACTCACTTCAAATGCATGATGTAGTAAAATAGTAACTGCATCAGCTCCACACAGTCCCCTCTCTGATGGGGATCTGTGGACTGGAGCTGATTCTGTGTAACAGGTGAATTAACTGAACAGTGTTTTCTTTTAGCAGCTTTGCTGTATATTCTTCTTAGGGAGGAGCTTGTGGTTGCAAATGAGCAGTTCAGTAACGATGAGGAAGAAGTGGAAATGACATGTCACAACTGTCAGCTAATCCTGTTCTGTTACGGGACTAGTTTTTTCAGGTTTGGCAGCCTGCACTAATGCCATCACTTCTCTGGAAAGTGCTCTTTGAGCAGAGCATGTCAACACACTGAGCAACATCCACAGCAGAACCATGCACAGCTTTCCTGTGTTCAGCTCTGCACACAGCAGAGAAAAGTCATCACACAGACAGGACCACTTCAGGAACACGGGTATGAGAACAGAGGTCCATGCAGGGTCTGATTAAATATTTTTAGGAGCTGTGTTGCAGTCATCCACTGACCACTGCACTTGCAGGCTGTGGGGTTGTCCAAGGGCAGTGCCAGAGGAACCTAGCAGCTGGAGGTGGAACCTTGTTCTTTGGATGGAGCTAGTTGATGGAGGCTTTGGGAAGCTTCTCACCGTTAGGCTTAGTTTCCTAACTATGTGGTTCAAACTCTGGCTGCTAGGACAGCTTTGGTTCTTCCCCTTGATCTTCTTGATGTGGAAAAGCCATCAAGTGAGAAAGATGCCAGGTAGAGCTGTGCAAGACCTGTCTCTCCCCTGTCAGGATGGAGCATGTCCCTCAAGTTACCACTTCTTCATCATGGCATGTTCTGCAGCAATATTTGGTTTCCAGTAATCCAAACATTCTAGAATCTAGAAAATCAAAGGATCACAATATTATTCTGCATATTTATTTTACTGTAATGTTCAGTGTGAGGGAGAGGGTGGGAAGTTTGTCGGAATGTTTTAAAATAATTATCTCACCAAAAAAATGTTGAACTCTTCTACTGTTCTCTCTTCTTTGTGAAATTCCAGGAAAACCTACCTGATTTAATAGAACTCTATAATTTTAACAGAAATGGTTGAAATTTCGTGTTTGCATGTCCCACAAAAAAAAATGTCTGAAACCATTCAACATGAACTCCAGAGGATTTGCACTAAGGCTGGAAGCATCATATTCCAAATGCTTATTTAACACATTTGGCTTAGCCCTAGATAACTGCTTAAAATTTAATCATAGTGCACATAGGCAGCTAAAAAAAAAATTAAAAATCTGAGAAGGTAGCTCCCGCTTCAGCTGGAGGACAGAGTTGTCTTTGATGGTTAAGAGCTGCAAATCCAGTCTACTTTTCCACATGCCCAAGCCATTAGACCCCACCTGGGATTTTCAAAACTCATTATCTCTCTCCCCTATGCCCACCCCCCTTTTCTTCCCTTTTATAGGCTATGTCTTGTTCATCTGTCTCTTTACTAAGAAAAACCACCAAAGCCACATTCCTACTAATACTATTCTTAGCTTTTTGTTTCCCCTGTAGGAGCCACAGTTCATACGTTACCACAAAACAGACTTACAGAAATTTAATTGCCAAACCAAGCTGCAACTCGAACAAAGTTCCCAACACTGTATTTGATAGTTACCTTTGTTTAGCCAGGCTACATACTACGAAGTTCAGTGTCACGCTGACTTAGAGAGACACACTAAATGGAAGCTGACGGGGAGCAGAGACATTCAAAGTTCATGATAAAGCCACATTAGAAGTGGTCAGATTCCAAACATTCAGCCTGTGTCAGACTGCAGCCACAATTAATTGCAGAAGAAACTCCTTTCCAGAACGCAAACTTCTTATTTTTTTCTTTCATTTCACACTACCATTCCTGAGAATGAGCCAAGATAACCTATTGCCGTGAAAAGCAAAGCCATAACACCTGGCACTAAACACATCAAGTAAGAGAAATCTGAAGTCAGGTTGTCTTCTCTTTCAATTTGCTCAGTGCAAATGCTTTGAAATATTTGTGTTGTAGAATCATGGCAGTATATAGCTCAAAAGGATATGAGAAGTTATGAACATCTTACCACAGTCCCAAGGCAAAATCAGCTGCTCCAGTGTCATTACTGGGAGATGTTTCTCCCATTTTGTTTTGAAAAATGGCATGCTACTCCTACAGTTCATCATCTTTAACATCAGCAGGTGTTTCCCATCTTCACTGTGATTTGCAAAGTGCCGTTCCCTTACTCTGCAGCAGTGCTGCAGCACCAAAACATTTATCTCTATCCTCTTCAGGCTCCCATTCTTTGGTATGAAAAGCCCTCAGTTCTTCACTATCAAATGTTAGTTATATGCTGCATCCTGAGGACTCCTACTGCTCTTGCATGGACTATTTCCAGTTGGTGCCTGGTTTCTACACTGTTGACACAGGTCTTGATCTGGCTTGTACAGTCACAGACCCAGCACATCCTCCTACAGCTAGTACTGCTAATCCTAACAACACTTTCCCACCCCACACCCTGCAACTGAGGATAACATTGCCTTATATTCACCTGTAACTAACTACATCTCCCAGATCCTTTTCTGCCAAACTTCTGCTCATTTAGCCCTTCCCTTTCTCATTGCTTCTGAGAAAGCAGAGATTTGGACTTGTCTTTACTGAGTTACACCATCCTTTTTCAGCCCAGAACTTTAATTCATTGAGAGCGTTTAGAGTTCAAAGCCCTCCTGAGCTGTGCTCTTTACTCTCACTTTGGTGTAATCTACAAATTTAATAATCTGTCTCTACTTTCTGAAAATGTTGAGTATTGATGGACAAAACCCATCCTCAGCAGACATCTCGCAAAAGTCTGCACTTTTGATTTACAAGTTTTCCGGCCTGCCGGTTGAATAGGGCAGGTTTATTGCTGATGACTTCACTTGCACCTCCCCTCTGATTATAAAACCGCAGTCTACTTGCTATTTCTAACTCTCCATAAGTCTGTTTACTTCTGGTGAGTTAGAAATAAAGATATCACTAGTGAGGGATGAGATTTTCTCAAAAATAAGCCATCATGCATAATTGGAGACAAGTGCAAAGACTTGTGCACAAGAAATTACCAACCTAATGTGAAGAAGCCTCACATTAAAATGGATCACTAGCCACTGCTTTGACTTTCTGCTAGGGATTTAGCACATTTAATCATAGAACAGGTAGGGTTGGAAGGGACCTTAATATCATATAGTTCCAACTCCCTTGCCATGAGCAGGGATACTTCCCACTAGACCAGGCAGCTCAAAGCCCTGTCCAGCCTGGCCTTGAACACTGCCAGGGATGGGGCAGCCACAATTTCCTTGGGTAATCTGTTCCAACAATTCTAAGAAATGAAACACTAAGGTACTCACACAGTTCGTTCTTACAGCAAGGAACCAATTAAAAACCAGCGAGGGGAAAGTACAAGGTCAAGAAAAGATAAAATAATCTCCTGACCATTATAACAAAATCTAGTCTTTAGGAAAAATACAGCTACTGGTGTCCTGTTGTTTGGTATGTGCATTGCAAGTGGCATTTCTGATTTGGCTTGGGCTTTTGCTCTGTGCCAGGTGTTTAAGACCTGACTCTCTCACAATTGTTCCTTAATTTAGCATTATAACAGCTTCTTCACACAGTTTATTCCTTGAAGCATTAAACCCAATTAAAAGCATTAACGTACATTTCAATGTACATTTCTAGGGTAATCTTCTGATATTTCTCCATTGGCTGTCTTATCTCTTGGCTTTTTCTCATACTGTTCTTTTTGTCTGTATAAAATCTGACAACTATGTATTTGAGAGTGTCTTGAAGATCAATGTCTCAGCAGAGACAATTGAATCTCTGCATTAACATTCCCTTGGACTGGAAACAATATGAAACCTAAAGCTACAAGTATGTGATATTTATCTTCTGGTGGGGGGAAAAGGGGTGTTTTGGGGTTTTGGGAGTGGGTTTTGGTGGGGGGGGGGTGTTGGTTTTGGTTTTGGTTTGTTTTTATTTGGTTTATTTTATTTGGGGGGTTTTGTTGGATTTTTTTTTCAGTTGCAGGTTTTTTTATGTCCCTTGGCAGAGGCTTCTGGTCAAAACAGTTCACAGTGCTGGCCAGGGGGGCTTCTGGCTGCTCCACATGTGCCCCAATCAGCTACTCCCCTGGCCACCAAGTGATACAGTTAAGCTGCTCAGGCAAAATCAGTCCCTGCCTGTAGTGTGGCCACAGCTAAATTTCCTCATTCCAAGGGCAGATTTACCCATCTTTTACCACTGATGCTGCAGCATTCACCCATTTCTCATAGGCAAGACTGTGCCAGCAGATGAGGGAGTCAGTCTGTTCTCATTTACTGCCACTGGTCACTGCTCCAAAGGCTTTACATTCTTCTTTGAAGCAAGGTGTGAAAGAACATAAACAAACAGAGGAAGGACAAATGGAGATGAAAGGTGACCAGGACAATGAAGATAAGATCAATTAATGATGCGTATCTGCCCTTGCCCAATTTAATGGTTACAAATCGTCTTAAAAATCAGATGACCTTCCAACAGGGTCAGGGTTAATTACATTGTGTGTGGTTTGGTTTTCCTGTTTTTAAACAGATTATTTTCTTTCCTCAGGGGTGTTCCAGCAGAAGTAATTCGGAGTGGAAACTACCTGTAAAAGCCCAAAGCTTTTGACCTAGTTCAGAAATGGAAGTCTGAAAACAGTATGTGGGAATTCAAGGGAGGAATGGAGAAATGTGTCATTTAGGGCGCCAGCCCAAGTAAAGAGGGGAACAAAGTCACAGAGGAGATTGGATTAGAAGGTGGTGGTTTAAGATATTTGGAGATCTGTGGATACAAATCTAATCACATTTTGCTTATTAAACAACACACTTTTGTGCTATGGCTTCCCAGCTTCAAAAGGAGAGAAGAATTGTCTTTTGTTTCTACCAGAGGTACATGTGGAGAAACTAGAAAAAATTAGAGAGAGTGATGTCTTTGAATATGGCGACTGACAGCACAGTCCAAGAGTAAGGGAAACAGCCTGGGGAAGAAGGCTAGCACAAAGAATTTGCAAGCCAAGTACTGCATCGTCCACAGAGCTGTGCAGAGCTCTACTAAATAACAAGCTGGAGACAAGGAAAGAAGGAATTTAGAAAAGCCATAAGGTGACCTGTCTGCTATGACTCACTATTTAATAAAATTAAGATTTAACCTTTTCTGTAGAGTCATGTGGGTAACTCACAACCATCTAATACAGATTCAGCTCAGTAGATCTCCACTATCATTTCTTGCTGTGAAATCATATTATTTGAAATGCCTCACTTCATTACTATGGCAGACAGATCACTGCTGTTACAGTACCTTTTTATGTATGATACGCACACCATTGCTTCTCTGCTCTGTTTACTATCCTTTTTCGTTGTCTCCATCAGGCACAGAGTAACAAGAAATCCTACTGGTGTAATTTACTCTGCCCAGTATGCTATTTCGCTAAAATATTTTTCTCTCATATGGCATCCCAAAAAATAAATAAAACTGAGAATATTATTACTATGGTTGAAAAATGAAGCTAGTTAGGTAATGTCAAATTGGCAGGCATTCAGCATCCTTCAATTACCCCCCTTGTACATATGCATTCTGGCATAGCCTTTAATTAACGTGATCATACCATTTTTTTTCCAGTGAAAACATGTCGTTAAGTACCCAGGGTGAGTGAGGACCCAATACAGAGCATTCTGCTTCTTCCTTAATGTTTAATAGGCTTATTTTCTATAATCCTCAAAACCCTGCTCTGAAGACAGACTAATTAATTTCTGCCTGGTTTTCTCCCATGCCACTACAATACATGAGTGCTTCATAAACAACATGTTAATTTTCACAGCTGCCTGGGGAGATGGGTAAGGAGTAAGGAGGTGTGGGAGGTAGTAGCTGTCATTATACAAAAAGTGAGCCAAAACTGTGGAACTCGGTGGGGACGAGGCTCAAAGACAGTCCCCTTGTTCCCATCGCACCCCAGGTTGGAGAACCACAAATCACCCAACCCCAAGCTGCAGCACAGTGCTGGGCTCCATGGGAATGGCACACACTTTGATTGGTGGCAGAGGCACTGGGACAGGCTTGTGCAAGTCCCAGGTCATGTGGGTCCACCAAGCTGCCCCAAGGGATGAAGTGAACTTGGGAGCCCCAGGGGATGACGTGCACCAGGATTTATGCTCAAAAATGGCAAAGTTGTTTTGGCTGAAGTTTTCCAGAAGAATCAGCTTGACCCAGAGATCTGGTGAGAATATGCTCAACTCAGGATCCACACACTACCAAAAGCTACAAAGCAACTGAAAACACTATTTGACAATCAGGAGCAACAGATGACCATAATAATAAGAGCTAATCTTTGTAATGAGAAAAAAAGTAGCATGTCTAGCCAGATCCAAAATTGAGATTGATTTTGACAGTCTGACAGCACAGTTTTAATTGCTGTTTATAGCATAACACTTTTGTGTACCCACATAATCAATTAGCAGAGCTGCCAGCAGCTAAACACAGCCACATTCACACACTATCTTGGGGAGATGGACCGGGGTGGTCTTACATGCTCAGGGCTGCAGATGGACCAGCACTGCACTGTCCATCACCACCTCTGCCCAGCACCACCTTCTGCACTCACTTACACCCAGGACATAGCCACCAGTGTCACATAAACATACATGTCCATATACACTGGAAAAACTTGTTACAAGTGTACAGCTCAGGGCCACATCCAGTGCCAGGGGCTTTCTGATAAAGAAATCAATCTGTAGGAGTTTGAAGGACTCCATTTTAATCTTGACAGGTGAGTAGAGCAATGTGGGTCCACCTTGTCCAGTTGGTAGCAAAGTGCAGCTGTAAGGATGAAGGACCCTGAGCAGGACGCTCGTCGTCGTGTGTTTAAGCATCACAGCCTGCCATGGTGTGATTACTAAACAGCAGTCAGAGACTCTAGAACATAAATTATGTTCTGAAGCCCTGACATGAGATTATTACCCAGCTACACTGAACAGACCAGACATGACTAGGTCTGAAACATAACTGCTTAAAAAAATGCTTCAAGTGAATGCCTATGTGGAAAGCTGACAGCTCAAGCATACTGGCAAGTGGTCAGCAGAGTCAACTATGCATGGCAGATCTGTGCTGTAGACCAAGTGCTGTGGGTGAAGCCCTCCCTGCTGAATCTGAGAGGCCTTACACTGAGTCACATTAAAAATCCTGCACTGTGGTTTTTGACATTGATCCACTGCCACAACAGTCAAAGACACCGTAGTGCTGCTCTACCACTGACACTTTTTACTTTGACAGCCAAAGACTGGAAAGCTTCTACAACAAACCTTCATATGCCCATCCCTCAGAAACCTTTATGATCACTTTCTGTAACCTAGTGGCACGTCACCCCTCCTTTGCAGCCCTTCACCAGTGACGAAAAAAGATGCCTTGAAGACATAATACACTTTTACTCTCAAAGAGAGAGGGGTCAGGAAAGGCTTGAGACAGCTCCTCCTTTCTTCCTGAAGTGGCACTGAAGCAGGGACACATCCTTCCAAATTCAATGGAAAAACAGATGGTCCACAAAGTTAAAGATGTGCTTATAGGGCTGGATTGAAAAATATGCTTAGATGCTTTTCTGAGTCAGAGCCAGAAACAATTCTCCAAGTTCACCCATTCTGTTTGAGACTCATCACAGCAGCAGATAGACAGCAGTTTTCATTAAACCCTTGGTATTGTATGAGTTTCAACACATCCTAAATTACAACACTCTGACTGGCATCCCCACAAAATGCAAAAATCTTAATCTCCACAGGACCATACCAGCCCACAGCAAACAGCCCTGGGAATAGCACACAGCACCCTGTGAGACACAGGTAAGACAAACCATTCCACATTAGAGCAAACTCCAGCACATTTTAATCTTTCTCTAAAACCAGCCAAATGAGAGACTTTCATTTGAAGGAATTAATATCATTAATTAGATACAAACACCAAGGCAATCTGTCTGCAATTCTTACCCTAGTTTGGTAGCTAACAGGTGACTGCTTGTACCCTAAGCAAGCACTGAGAGAAAATAAGCCATTTTATGAATATTCTCATGGTAAGCAATCATTTCAAATCTAAAGACAATGTAGAGACTTCAGTAGGATCTGTCTGCCCCACTCTCTGAACACATGTGTTTTTTAAGCAGGCTCAGACAAACTATTTTATATGCATTGATCAAGTGACACAAACAGGCTCAGTAAAACCTTCTACCTCTGTTTTTATGAGCTGAGAATAAAGAAAGTTACTTTCTGGAGCAAAGGAGTGTAGCAAACCATGGCTACCGATATTCAAATGACAAAAACATTTGAGTGAATTCCAGATGTCAGCCATGTGTTATGGTTTAATAGTTCAACTCTGAATCACAAGCACAAAAACCTGTTACGAAACACATGCCTGCCTGCATGTGTGCATGCACACATCAGTGTGAACTATTTAAAAAAGAAAAGTCATATTTTTTTGTGTCAGTAGCAGCAATGGAGAAAAGCAGTTAATCTGAGCTGAGGTGGGAGGAAATTAGCAAAGTTTGTCCTATGCCAAGGACCAACGGTGTGATAATTTGTACTTTTAACATTTAGAAAGAATGAGTTTAAACTCATGAGAAATTAAACACCCACTTGACAAGCAAGCGTAATCCTTTCAAATCCTAAAAGTCCAATCACACCCTGTGTCTTGGATAATCAGTAGCGTAAGTCACCCACACCCCTGCCATGTAAAACTCATGGAAGTCCAAGTAATTCCTAGCCCTGCTCTCTCAAACAATAGTACTTATATTGTGGTTTGTTAGATCCTTGAATTATTTTTTTCTTCTTACATAAAAGGAAGAAATATCCATCACACTGATGTTTAGCAAGAGCCATGCCCCATATTCTTGCTGGTGAAGAAACACAGAGAAGAACCATTTATTGCTCTGCATGCAGTTTGTGGCTGTGAGCAGGCACCCCTCACCAAGTGTTTTCAGCTCTCCCTGGTTCTGAGTTAGTGGGCTTGCAGGGGAGCTGACAAGCGAGATGCTCCCTCTCTGCTATGCTCCAGCTTGGCTGCCTGCCCAGAGCAGGAACCTGCTCACAAGGGGAATAATCTACTTTGCCTCATCAATTTTGCACTCATCCCTTCCTCCTGAAACCAGCATTGCCTGTGCCATGCTCCCACATGTTGCAATCAGCCTGCTCCCCCTCTCCTTCCATCCAAGTGTCCCTCTCAGGGGCAGAGTAAGTCAGCAGGTTTGGGACCTGGACAAATTGGTCTCAGGAAATTTGCACAGCAGTGAAATCCCTAAGGAGCTATGGACACTTGCCACCCCCAAGAATCACACTCCTGAACACCCATAGGCAATCACACATTGCATGTTTTCTTGGCCAATTTCAAATGCCTGTTTGTCGTTGGACATGCACAAGGCAGGTCTGTGCACCCACACAGCCACTCATGTGTGCAAACCTGAGCCAGGTAGGCCAGCAACATAGAAGGTGCACGGTAACTACATGCTTGGCTTGCCCAAGTAGACCTACATTTTTATGAAAATTAAGCCTTTAAAGATATGTTTAAATAAGCTGTATTAGATTATTTTAATGACTTCATGACAAGACAAGTTGGGATACTGGCAGTGAACTGGCCCAAGCAGAAGCCCTTCAAGGAAGGTTGCCCTGGTAGATTGGAGAGGGGGAAGGAAGATGACCAAACTTCAGCAGGGGGAACCTCAGCTGCTGGAGGATGGTCACCAGGTTAAAGAAACTGAAATTTTGCTGTCCCTGTCCTGGTCTTGAAAAGCAAGAGATAGACTGTGCTTGTCACTGTGTGCTGACAGAGGCTGCAGTCCTGCAAAAAGGACAACCCTCTGCTTGGGAGCTCGCAAGAGGTTTTTATGTTTCCTCCAAAGCGCCCTCCATTGTAAAGCACAGGCCTGGGGGCAGGGAAGGAGGGATGTTAAGCCACGCTGGAAAAAACAACAACCCAAACCCCAAAAACCAGCTCCAGTCTTTGCAGATTAAGATTTCACACAGGAATCTGGACAGGTGCAGTGTTACCCGATCTGGCCGTGGCAGCCCCCTGCCCTCCATAGCTGACCTTTATTTATCTTGCTGTGATTTCCACTCAGCCGGGTCCCGGTGGTGAGGATTTCAGACCCTGTGTGGCTGAGAAGCAGCAGCTGGCTCTCTGCACAGGGAGGATCCGGCCCCGGCGCAGGGCACTCGTTCGGGACAAAAACCTCTGCCCACCGGCTCCATGCATGGCCACACGCTAGGGACAGGCACACACTGCCAGCAACACCTTGTCATGGCGATACCGCTTATCTGCTGTGTGCAAAGGACACCGGCTTCTCGTGGCAATGCCAGCACAGCACTAAACAGCTGACAACGCAGGCAACAAGCAAGAGGTTTTCAGGACACCCACTTTTGAAGCTTTACAAATATTGCTTATATACCTAGCCCTAATTTTGACAAATCCTGTAGAAAACCCCAAGATAAAAGCCTCTCCCTGAGCTGCTGCTGTTTGTAGGGGCTGCAGTGAGAAAGTATGCCCAGATGACAGAGGCAGGAGGAGCTTGGCTCTGCAGGCATGACCTGGTAGAAGGCCAGGTCATGCCATGAGGTTTGCAGGCATACATCACAGAACAGCAGCATTTGCATGATCTTTTGTCTGCAGTGTGACGCAGTGGGAAATGGGGCTGATGGGGGTGAAGCAGTGAGGAAATAAGTAGGTGCTGCAGTGGGGAGAAGGTGACGAGTGGAAACAGATAAAACTAGATAATAGTATAGACTAAAAGGACAGCAATGCCTCACAAGGGGGTCATCACAGTGGGGCAGAGGCAGGCAGCTGTTCCACAAGGCTTACTGGAGAGGGCAGACTGGGGATGTGGGCAACGGCAGATGCGTGTCCCTGGGCATGAGCAAGGTGGCCCCCAGACACATGGGGCATTGGAGGTCTCCTTAGCCACAGCAAAATAAGCCCTATGGAGAGGTGAGCCTGGAGGAACACCCCACCAGCTGCCTCAGTGCAGGGCAAAACTGCTCTGCACACAACTGCAGCCCCTGGGAGAAATTTCTGCAAGGAGACTTTTGATGGCTAGCCTGGCAAAATGCGCAGTGAGCTCCAGATCTTTCTGTTGGGTTTGGGTTTTTTTCTTTGCATGATGATTCTTCATAAAAGCCTACCCCGCTCAGAAAGATTGTCATGGAAATGAAACAAAATATGCAGTAGTGTGCTGTTCTCCGGGGTTTGGATGCTGTCAAAGCCATGTTAGAATAGCTCCATCTCGTGGAAATCAGCAGCAGAAGTGGGGGCAAACAACAACGAAGTGGGAGAAAAGCTGTAGGAAAACGTTGCCAACTTGCTCCTTGGCTGTGTGTGCCAGCAGTGGTTTTGGTTCCCATCTGCAGGGGTTTCACTAGTCCCATCTCTCCTGGTGTTTCACTCCCAGTTGCAGGTTTGAAAGAAATAAAAAAAAAATCCTTGTACAAAGTCAACAGAAACAGTGAATTTTTTCTGACTTTTGACATCTATCTGTAATATTTACATGGTTCCCATATGATCATACTCAGAGCTCGCAGGCAGGTTTGGGGTTGTGCAGTGGCTTCAAGCTCTGCCACACACAGCTTTGCTTCAGACCCCCACAGACCTTTGCTTCAGATTGTCTCCCCAACAGACTCCTTCTCCCTCCATCACTCCCTGCCTCCACTGATTAATTTACAGCTGCATCTGCACCTTGTTCAGCATTTCTTTCTTGTCTCTGTCATCTAGTTTCCCACTCCTATTTTGCAGCTTATTCCAGAAGCGTCTACACCCCTGCACATGTACTTATAAATCAGAGGGAACATCTGTACTGCAGAGCTCAAGCATGTTTCTGACTTTGAAAAAGTTTCCAGTTTAGATAAGCAACTCTTTCAATCATTTATATGAAGTAAGTACACAGCACTAAATCTATGAGGTTATATTTTAAAAGAATAGTTACTCCCTTTTTCCTAATGTACTCTTGGATTTATTCTCCTGCTTATCCAGACTCTGAGTTTTAGCCTTTGATATTAGAGTTCATCTTGCAAGTCTATTTAATCCATGTCCTGTGGGACGGGGGAGACAGTTAGTGGATTTTATCTTCAAAGACATGTTACCACCGCTTAGAGTCATCTAAGAAAACAAATCTTTCAGGCTTAAGAGGTCTGACAAACACCCCATGAACTGCAGAAGACATCACAAGCCATGAGCGTATATCACTGAACACAGATGCAACAATCTCCTCGGGTGAAGCTGCACTCACCTGCAAGGTGCTCAAACACATAAATTATGCTAAAATAATGAATTACTGCTTGGACTTCAGAGGACCTCTGCATTCTCTTGCCATGCTTATGATATCCCCCAGTGCCTTAGCAAACAGTGCCCACAGCACACGGGCATGAGAGCGAGAGCTCAGTCCCAGGAGATGTTAGCAGAAAGGCACAGCAATGTGCACTGTAGAGATCCCATAGTGCTGGCTGTGATGGGGTCTCAGCTGATGGCAGTCTAGAAATAGGACCTCGGAAAGAAAGGCTATGGAAAAAACTACTAACTTAAAATCATGTGTCATGGAGAGGAAGGTTCCTTGGCATAACTGGGCTGATCTTCATGTGGAAGTAGGTAACCTGCTGCAAACTCCAGCTCCTTGCTATCTTCTTCTGTCTGTATTCCGTCTGGGCAAGAATGTTCCCAAGACCCTGAGCACTGCACAGTGCTGGGCATGACTTCTCCACATGAGCTACTGCAGTATTTGGCCAAGTAGCAAGCCACACATTGCTGTACATGCTGCTTAGGTAGCTAAAAACCAGAAGAGACAGGTGATAAAACTGAACAAAAGGATGATATGGGAGGCAAATTTTGGAAATCTTGTCTAGGTCAGACAAATTTCACTTTCTGTCTTTGTTCACCCCACCACCCTCCTCCAAAAAGTTATTTCTGCTACTGCAAAAAAGACCATCTATGCAGTACTGTTGTACCCCATAGCCTGTGGGGTATTTAATTTATTTAATCAGGCCAGGCAAGCCCTAGCCAGGGAAAGCTTGCTGCTCACGAACAGCAGCACATTGAAAGACATTGCTATTTCTGTCACACCAGCACAACTTCAGGAACTGCCTCTTTGTGGATTAAAACCTAGGGCTGGTGCCCAGCCCCTTGTGTTTCTTTTAAGACTCACTCTTCTGTGATCTAAGGAAAATACATGTCCCGTGGTGCGCTGCAAACAGAGATGTGTCTCTGCCACAGACAGTGCAGCTTGGATCAGCACAGCAGCGTGACAAAGTACAAGTCACACACCTGCTGGGAACACTTCTTGAAGCATGGTTTTGTCCCCATGAGCTGGAGATGATGGTCCTGACCAACAGCTGCTGAAGATGAATGGGCATCAAAGCAAAGCAGCAGAGGGGATGGGGGCTGCAGTACCAGCAGCCTGTGGATGCTGAAAAGGAAAGGGTCAACTGCTCTGAACAGTCAATACCAAAATAAGCAACGAGTTAAATAAGAGCAAGGAAAATACAGCTACACCAAGCAGAAAAAGCTTGCAACTGACAGCAAGCATGATTAGGCAATGGGCTCCAGTGCCAGAGGAAGCGCTGTCGGTTAACACCATCCTGGCAAGACTTCATCGTCATCACCTGCAGCAGGATGAGCCCAGTAGTGGGAATGATCTGCATGACCCACTGCTGCTCCCTTCCTTTTGGTCTAGGGAGATTAGCCATCCTAGGTCTTCCCTCCTACAGGCCAATTTCAGCAGGTCCCAGCCACCCCAGGAGAGTACAGATGTCTGGGGTATGGTGCCTCAAGCATTTCACTGCTCTTCTAGAAGTTATTGAAAAAAGAAGAGAGGCTATTGCCGGCTTATGGCTTTGTTATGAAAACAGTATTTTGGAGGGATGGCAATATGTAAATAATTAACACCAAGCCAAGCTTCAGTGTGAATCACTGATGGGTTTACTTGGATGACAATAAAACCTTGACAAAGACTGAGTTGCTGAGTGAAACACTTTCAAAAGCCTAACCACCAACGTGCAGTTACCCCGGCGATACTGTAGGACATTCATCCAGCAATCTTTCAGGGGGCTGAGGAGTAAAGAAGCTTGTCTGTGACCTGGATCTGACAAACTCACCAAGTCAAAACTCTTTCCTTGCATGTACCTTTGTAAACAGGGATTAGGTATTTGGTATGTGTGTACATAAATATATATCCATTAAAAAACCCCAAACCAAATGCACACATGAAAGCAGATGTTAAAGCAGGTGTAATTTCTGGAGGAAGTATCTGATGAAAGGAGTGACCTGTGGCTCCAGGTCATTGGTATCTGCAGAGGGCAGAGGAGGCATAGCTCCAGCAAGGAGCTAAGGGATCACCATGAGATCACTTTGCACATTCAGGACTGATCACCTCATTTCCACATCATTAGTCTGGCTGAGTGAAAAGGACTTTCCCTTTCAAAGCTGTCTGATAGAAACAGCTCATCAGCAGCACACAACCACAGCCTCCGCTCCCAGCAGCCACTTCGAGAACGAAACCCTGAGTTAAAAGCGGTCATAACCAGCATAGGATATTAGCAGCTGTATGGATGCTCTTCAGGCAAAAACCATCATGCAAAATGAACAGATGAGAATTTGTTACCATGAATGGGGGAGAAAGAAGAAAGAAACTTTGAGAAGTGAATTGAAGCAGTCAAAACCATGCATAGACACTTCAGATTCCAAGCCATCTGGCTGAGCATAACGTACAGGGCTTTTTTCCCTGTCATGGCAGTTTTGGGTTTCTCCCATTATTGTCATCCACCCTGACCAGAGGTGCAGCCTGCTGCTGAATATCAGCACTCTCAGACCTGGAGGTGGAGAAGGAGAGGCGGCTCTCACCTGCACACACAGTCTCACCGGTGGCCACCCTGCACCAAAGGGTCATAGAAACCCTCCCTCAGCCAGGACCTGGCTTGGGACACTTCCAACCCACTTCAGGCTGTGGTGCCTCAGTCACAGGTGCTCCTCACCAGCACCGATTACTTGAAAGTGGGGCGGAAAGGTTTCTTTCCTCTCTTCCCAGAGCTTTATACATGGAAATGAATGTCACTTAACAACAGGACTTCCTTTTAAGATTCTGTGTTGTCATTTCAAAGCTTCTTTGCTGACAGTTCTTTAAATAGCCTGAACTCACACCAGCTCCCTGTTTGCCTTTTTCTGTATCTCTGCCCCCTTTCCTCACGTTGCAAGTTTAGTATCTGTGGCCAGACAAAGCAAGCCAAATCCAACAAAAGTGCAACTCCCAGCAATCAATCCAGCCTGGAAAGCTCCTTTTCCCCAGAACTGTGCCAAGCTACACCTGATAGAGACCAACTGGGGAAAAGGAAAGCTCAGGAGGGTTTTAATTATTACTTTTTACTGCGACTCAAGTTGAGCTTACAGATGCAATCAGATTTCTCTCTCATCTGTCTAAAATCTAGTGTGCAAGACTTGTGCAGCCCAGTTTGTCAGATTCTGAATTGTTTGGAGACAGGAAAAATGGCTTCTTACTAATCTGCATTTTATCTGCTCTTTATAGTACTGCTACAACCCATGGGGAGTGAGAATACTGGGTATTTTGCTTGCTTAGCAGAGAATACAGGCTGCAATTTTGAGATAGGGAGAAGTCTTACAGCTGTTTTGCAGAGCGAGAGGGGGCTCCAGCACCGAGAGCCCCAAAACATCTTCTGAATGTTTGAAAACTCGCGGTCTAGACTAGGAGGATAACACAACAACAGTGGTTGTACAGAAACAGTATCTGAAGGGAGAGCACAGGAGGTGTCCCCCTTTCACGCAGATGAAACATGGATGTACAAGATGCCAGTAATTAATCAGTTGCTAATTCCCATCAGCAACTTCCTTCCCACATAGCATCTTTGTCCTGACTATTTTTGATAGGACTTCTCACAGCTCTGCATGTGCCAGTCATGGCTAAGTCAGCTTTCCGGCCGGTAGGCAGGGTGCAGGATGCAGGCGCGGGGGCCAGGAAACCTGGCATCCCCCTGGCCTCCAGCAAGCTGCAGTCATCAGCTTAAAGTCTGTTCATCCAGCCTGCTAAAAAACAATGCCCTCCAAAGCCAGGGGTTCCAGGACCTGGTGCAGCAGCAGTGCCCTGGCTGAGCGCCTTCTCCATCAATCCTTTTGAAAGCTGCCGCAAATAAAATTCATGTAAAAACAAGCCATCCAAGGAGAGGCAGGCTTCATTTTTTTGGGATATTTCTGTACAGCCCTTACACCACATCCCTGGTCAAATTCTCTCTCTTTTTCAAGGGGCACCTAGGTTGCTCCCTGCGAAGGTGGTTTGCTCCAGTCATGGACATTTTGGACTGAAGCTGTGGCATACTTTCAAAATTAACCTTGACCATCCATGTCAGGTGACAGAAGGTGGTTGGTTGTTCCTCCACCAAGGAGCAGCAGCAAAGCAGAGGAAGAGGAACCTCCGGGACAGGGTGATACTGTGGCCTGGCCCCTGACTGCTGAAACACTCAGCAGACAGGATGGCGCCCAGCCGGGGACGGCATCACAGGCACAGTCCTGCAGCTCTTGTCCCCGTTGTGTCCTCACCAGCCCTGAGGGCAGGCAAAGGGACATTGCTCATGTGCAACAGAGAGTATGGGCTGGAAAGTACATCTTTTAAGTGAGGGCTGCTGTCTCCTGCCCTCACTTAGGCTTACAGAAAGATCAATTGCTGTAGCGTGGAACAGAGGGGTTTCACATAAAGTCTGGTGAAGTCTGACCTTTTTTTATGGCAGTGTTTTCTACCTGCAAGTCATTTATTCTCTTGCTGCATCACCTTGTTTAATGCTTTTCCTCAGAGCACAGCCTGAGTCCTTAGCATTGGCAGCAGAGCCCCCACAGGGTTTCCAACTGGAAAATACAGGTCTGTGGCTGGGCAAGGCAGGGGGTCTTGGTCCTCCCCAGCTGCTGTGTCTCCTCTTGGGGTACCACGCAGCCACAGCAGGGGAACGGTCACAGCCTAGATCCCAGTGCCCCAGAGCTGACTCAAGTCCTGGTTCTTAACATTTATCATTTAAAGTAATCATTTGTATTTCTATGTCTTGTTCGTGATACCAAGAAAACAGCAAACAGAAAAATCTTGAAATCCATACCTAAAGGAAATGACTGAAAATTATTTTAATCCTTTGATCCTGTACAGACAGATACTTGGGAAGCCCTGCTATGTTGGGTTGTCAATCCTTTTTTCTTCAGAGCTGCGGAAGACCAGGGATTACATGATTCATCTCTTAAATAAGAGAGAATTAACATCTCATAGGAATTCTGAGGGTGATAAAGCCTGTTTAATACATCCACACAACTCATTGCACTTTTCTTTTTAATGTTTCAGATTGACTCCCACTTACTCCTACAGTCATTACATATTTTTCCCAAGGCAGCCATGGAAAAGGAGCAATTTCCCAGATTCATCCCACCTGCGACAACCCTCGGGGGCCAGGGGTTTTGGAGGTGCTGTGCTCAGTGCTCTGACTGAAGCCTTTCCCAAGATGAGGGCCAGGCCAGGCACAGAGCCAGCAGGGCAGATTTGACACCAGACAGGATTTCCCCTCAACCTGGCCAGCCAGAGAGGCTTCTGCAGGACCCATGATCCCACCCAGAAACAGGGCCCACCTTTCTGTGCCGGGGGTAGGAATTGGCATCCTGTGACTTCAGTGTCATGCCAACAGCCCACACGATGCCCATGTCCACGCCACTTGGCTGAGGAACTTGCTAGCACTTCACTGTAAGTGGTCCCAGCTAGGACCAGCACCTCACCACTGGTGGCTTTTGAGTGGGGGAGAGCCACCACGTGTGGGCACGCACCATGGGTGACTCACCAAATTCTGATGAGCCTCGTTCCTCCTCTCCAGCTCAGAAATCAGCATAAAATAGAGAGCCTCTGGGGGGGGACAGCCCTCTCTGGGGGACTTTCTGAATGAAAGGCAGAGCGTCTTGTTTGTGGGGTGGCACGGTGCTGCAGGGCAGAGGAGAGGGAATGATGTGCTCAGCATCTCATGAGTGCTCAGCAACAAGCACCATCGCACTAAAGCCACGGTGCTTTTATTACCATCTGGTAGTATTACCAGACGGTGATTACCACTGGTGTCTGCATGCTCTTAGATTTCCTGTCATCAGAGCAGGAAGAGTTTCAACCAAGCACAGAGAGAATAAAATTTTTAGCAGAAAAATACTCATGAGGGGACTCTCCCCGTGACCCCTGTGGTCCAAGAGCCGCCCTGAACACAATAATGGAGCAAGGAACGACCCAGCAGTTCAGAACAGCAAACAGAAAAGCGTGCAAAAAAGAGCACTCCCTGTTTAATGTGGGTGATGAATCAGTCCACAACAGTCATAGAGGGGCTGCAGGCTGCCCGAGCCCATGGCTGGTGCTCATAGCAAAGCCCCCTGTGAGCACTGAAACATGCTCCCATTAACTACTGCCATAAATTCTTATCCCTCCACATTTTGCTTTACAAGCACAAAGGGCTAAATTAATCAGATAGGCACATGTAATGAATAATTCAGATACCTCTAATCATTAGTCATTTTTACTAAGCTCAGTGATTGCTTGTGCACATGAACAAGAAGAGGAACTTCATCACCCAAAACCAGTTTCATCATGAATTCTTCATTATACGAAATTGAGGCAGGCCCTGGAATTCATTATTTGTATCATAAAGATTCCTGCTTCCTCAAAAAACACACACACACACACCACACACATCACACACACACCCCAGAAAAAATCTCTGGAGTTATTTCTACTTCGATACATCAAACAAAAATTCCAGAACACATAATAATATGCTTCACTGCACTGCAGGAAGAGGCAGGATTAGCTTTGGCTGATATCCCCTCCTGATTCAGAGGACTTTTCTTACAAAACAACGCATTCATCTGAGGTTGGAGGTTTCTGGTATGGGAGGTTTGAGGAAGCATCCATGCCACCAGGGCTCATAGCCTGCCAGAAACAAGACACAGGGTGCAACTGTTGAGTCCAAGCTGCTGCATGCCAGGAAAGAACAATGAGGATGGCAGGGACAGACCATGCCTTAGCCTTTGAGCATTAGCATGGAAAATGGCAAATAAAGGAGCAAACATCCTAAACAAATTCCTCTGAACTTTCTGCTACCAGCTGCAGGGCAAGCAGGATTTCCAGCAAACACAGAGCTGGCTGGGAGCGTCAGAGCTGTTAGTGAGATATACAGTGAGCTTTTCAGCTTGTCATTCAGGTAAGTTGTTTTCTTTTGTATTTCACAAAATTAGGAGGAAGAGAACCCAACAAAATCGGATCAGCAGAGAAGCATCCTGGCAGCAGGCAAATACAGCAGCAGGGCACTACTGTGATGGCCTCTCGTGCCTTCCAGCCCCCACAGCCCACGTGAGGGGGTTAGGCGAAGGTGCAAAAGAGAGTGAGCTCTGCACCGGATTTTAAGCTTCACTGCCACCACACTGGCTGCTCCCCTCTCCCCAGCCACCGGCAGGGATGAGCACAGAGCGGCTCAGGTGAAACCCCAGGGATACATCAGATCCAGCTACCAGTACAGCCAATGCCTTCGTACAGTTTTTCAGAGCCAAAGGTCCTGATTTTCTGTGTGTCTTTGGCACTACAGAAGCCCAGAAGTCTCCATCTTCCAGGGTGTCAAGCTTGATGCTCTCCAGATGGCACCTTGGTTGCTTGAAGCTTCACTGATCAAGTCACCGGGCTAGATTGGCTCTGCCATGCACATTTGCCAAGCCCAGTCTGTTTACATTATGCCTTTCTCTACTAGGTGGTGAAGAAAGAATCACAGAATCATAGAATGGTTCAAACTGGAAAAGACCTTAAAGATCATCTCATTCCACCCCCTTGCCATGGGCAGGGTCACTTTCCAATAGAACAGGCTGGTCAAAGCCCCCTCCAGCCTGGCCTTTGAACACTGCCAGGGATGGGACAGCCATGGCTTCTCTGGGCAACCTATTCCAGTGCCTCACCACCCTCTTAGTGAAGAATTTCTTCCTAATCTAAATCTACCCTCTTCCAGTTTAAAGCCGTTCACTTAATCCTATCACTATATGTCCAAAAAAGTCCCTCTCCGGATTTCCTGTAGGCCACCTTTAGGTACTGAAAGGCTGCTGTAACGTGTCCCTGCAGCCTTCTCTTCTCCAGGCTGAACAAGCCCAACTCTCTCAGACTCTCTTCATAATAGAGGTGCTCCAGCCCCCTGAGCATCCTCGTGGCTCTTCTCTCAACTCGCCCCAACAGCTCCATGTCCCTCTTGCGCTGGGTGCTCCAGAACTGCACACAGTACTGCAAGTGAGCAGTACTCATGAGAGCAGAGTAAAGGGGCAGAATCACCTCCTTGCACCTGCTGGTCATGCTCCTTTTGTTGCAGCCCAGCATATGATTGGCTTTCTGGGCTGCAAGCACACACTGCTGGGTCATGTAGAGGTTCTTGTCAGACAAAAGAGTGCCACTTAAGCCTGCTGAGAACAAAGCTGTCAATCTAATAACTCAGCCAGTTAAGAAAGAAAGAAAAAGAAACAAGGTCAGGTTGAGCCGTCTGCCCAGAACTAGTGCTCAACGCTGTCCCAGGCAGCAAGGACCGGACCCCTGTCCTGCTGACACAGGATCCTGCCCTGCCTGCAGCTGCCACATACATTCCCAGTTAGAGATAGTTGGAGGTAGTGTCCCCCTCAAGAAAACTGATGATTACCTGTAATATAAATACAAGAGGAAAAGAGTTCATTTTTAGATCGGACTACTGCTTTTTAGCTTTACTGTTGCTACTGAGAGAAGCATGTGTTAGCATCATGATCCTTTTTGCAGCAATATAGGAACAGATCTTAGAATCACAGAATCACTTACGTTGGAAAAGACTTTTGAGTCCAGCTGTAAACGTAACACTGCCAAGTACACTATTGCCACCAGTTCCCTCAGCAGAGCCCTGCTTTTCAGTTGCTTCACGAGTTTGTGTGGCTTTTGAGTTCTTGTGACTTTTGTAAGCAATGTATCAAATTCAGTTCAACTCAAACTTTCCAGTGCATTAAATTCCCCTTTGTTGAGATGCTGAAGTCTCATCTGCCCTTTTCTTGTTCTGCCTCCTCTTTCACACTGAACTACCTTGTACTTAGCAGAGACATTTCACTCTACATGAGCATAAAAGACAATTTCCCTCAGTTTCCACTTTTAAAAACTCTGTGCTGCCCCAAAAAAGTGTCAGTGCATAGTAGTTTGACTATATTTAAAGCAGGGAAGTTCCTCTTTCACTCTGAAACCACTGTTTCGCTCACACTGAATCTGGGAGGTTCAGCAAACATTTCTTTTTCTTATGACCTGCTTTCCAGTTGACTTGCCCAGTCTGACTGACCTTGGCTGCTCAGTCTTGCTTTCACCAAGAGAAGATAGCACAGGATCACCCTTTTTAGCAACCCGCTTCTCTCCATAATGGCCTGTGATTTTTACCTTGTCATTTTCACAGTGCTCACCTGCATGAGCTGCGAAGCACCCAGCGCTGCTGAGAAGATGTGTGTGGAGGTGAGTGAGAGCCGACGGTCCCCTTCGAGATGCAGGAGCTGCATACGGTCTCTGGTGCATGCCTCCCTGCTGACGTTGGGCTGTTTTCACTTCCCAGGGGGGTTCTCTCAGGGAGCCCTGAGGGCCTTTATCAGAGAAATAAGGCAGGTGTCTTGAGATGTGCTGAGGGACATGGGTCACTGTTCCTCCTCCTCGTCACACCTGCATATTTGTGCATCCTCACACTCTCTCCTACTGCTGCCAGGGACTTTGGGAGACCAGCACCACACTTCACCCCCCAGGAATCCCTAACGGTGATAAAGTTTCACAGGGGTGTTTAGCAGATACTAGAGCTAGACAAAGGACAAATACAAGGATTTTGTCTCTTGTGCTGCACTGTACATACAGGAATTTGTGCACAGTGGTGGGTGATGGTTGTCTATTTGCCATATGGTCAATGTGCGGTACCACACGAGGATAAGTACTGGGGTTTTTCCAGGGCATGAGAAAAGGCTGGCCCATAAATGTTTTCTTTTCTTTTCTATGTTGGATGCAAGAAAGCTAAAAAAAAAAAAAAAAAAAACACAAAAAAACAAAAAAAAAAAAAAAAAAAAACCAAACCAAACAAACAAACAAAAAAAAAAAAAAGGCAAGGATTTTGATTTAGGGAAGAGGCTTCGTGGAAACCCACAGTGCGCATCTGGGGCCAACAGCAAATTCCTTAATGTATTAAATGTTCAAATCCCCAAGTGCTCAGAGTTGCACAGTGGGATCCCCAGGGGATGGTTGTTCCTCAGCTCCCTGTGAGAGCCACTCCATGCCCTGAAATATATGGTGAAAGCTCACTTACTCACTGCTTTATTTGAATGATAAAACACAGGCACTGTTCTCATTTAGTGACAGCTATATATTTTTTATCTGCCTAAACCACATGCCACAGCAGTCAGCTCTATCAGTTCTTCTTTGCTTATCAGTATTGAAAACACTAGCTTTTCTAAGTCTGTATTTTGCTATTTCTGTAGTTACCAGCACCATATTATTTCAGTGTTTCTAGGCTGGATGTGACACACAGAATCACATTCCACAGGTTATAAGGTACCTCCGAGATCATGCAGCCCAACCCTCATGCCAAGGCAGAGCCACCTACAGCAGGTTACATAAGAACACATCCAGGCAGGTTCTGAATGCCTCCAGACATGGGCAGCCTGTGCCAGTGCTCTGCCACCCTCAATATAAAGAAGTTCTTCCTCATGTTGAGGTGAAACTTCTTGTGTTTCAGTTTTCAGTCTCTGTGCTACGGCCACATGTTGTCACAGCAGGTACTGGGCTGGTTTTCTGCCCCCAGGTCATGCCAAGCACCCGTTCATGGGGGTTCAGCTGTGAGCAGCACTGGCTTGTCCCTTCCTGCAGATGCCATCCCGGGGTTGTCCACCCAGCACTGAGCTCCAGCAGCGACACGGGTCAGCCAAGGAGCCGCATTTCCCACCCAGTAGAGCATTTTGTTGTGAAAGTCCCTTACCACTTCCTCCAGGCTCGACCACACTGCTACCACATCCCTTTGCCCCTGCCCGCCAAGGCTGCCCTGTCTGCAGCAGCACAGGGACATGGCACTTCCCCAGCACCCCCCAGGTACACAATTTGTGCTTCAAAGGAAAGGAAGTGCTCACCCTTTCTAGCTTGTGGCTTGCAAGAAATATTGCTATTCTACCCCCTCCAGTGAGGCCACCGAGTGCAGTCAGTGCCTGCCTGTCTCGCCTAAGCCACAGACATGGTTTGCTCTCAAACGCTCGCAGAGCCCTGTGAACAGAAAGACATGAACTCCATGCACTGTTCCCCAGGGTCCACGTGCACCTCCACAAAACCCCGGCAGGCCACGGTGCACACACCTGCGCTGTTCCCTGGTTGACACGGACTCCAGGGTCCAATGCGTTTCTCTCCAGACAACCCACTGCCCTCGTGCTTGCCTTATTCTGGCTAATAGAAGAGCTTCGAGCCCAATTAAAATAGTCAGACTGGCCAGCTCTCTCCCATACGTGCATTTTCTTCCCCCAGGCAGCACATCTCCAAGCTTCCTGGCAGGATATTGCCATAGTTGCAGCTCCAACCCAATCACAGGGACCCTGTCCCTCACCAGGCTGG
>NW_009911510.1:0-17561 GCF_000696875.1 Nestor notabilis | reverse complement strand
AGATGACTCTCTTCCCCTCTGGGAGCAGGGCTGGCTGAGGAGGAGGCTGACACAGTGTTGGCTGTACCTGTGCTCCATATCGCAGCTTGGCAGGGGACGAGTGTGATGCTCTGAGCACCTCCACTGCCTTGAGCAGCACAGCAGACTATGTCAGGGTGACTCTTCCCTGTGTGCCTGACTGACCTTCATGTAGTCACCAGGCAAAGGCAGGTCAGACACCTTTAATGGATTTCCATGTTATGAGAGTAGACTTCTCTATAGAATACATCAGTTTATTTTCAGTTAAGCTGAAAACCCTTCATAGGCATTTTAAAGATGATCTTTGTCTAGCCTGAGCTAAGCCTTCCCACCATGCTCTTACTGTAGCGTGTAACTGTGGTTCAGATCCAATCAATTTGAACATTTTCCTCTAGAAACATTTCCCATCCTGGTCTTTTTTTATGTCCTCTCTGCCAGGTTTTCTCAAGACTTCTCTTAGAATAAGCTTTTTTACCAGACTCACGAAATTCAGCATTTAAAACTACCTTGTGGGGATTCTTCCTTCAGGATAATTCATCCAGAAGAGTAAACAATCCTCACGCGTGCTGACTTTGATAAGAAAGTATTACAGAAGATACACACTTCAAATTAGTACAAGACAGAATCAAGGCATTTGTTTTAAAAACACTCCACAACCCCCAGGGCCGTGCATTACCAGCCTGTGCTGAGGCATCCCAGGGCCCTGGCTGGTGCTTTTTTAAATAATTCAAAATTGTGATTGGTTTTGGTGTTTGGTTTGGGGTTTTTTGAGTGCCATATTTTCCTATTTACATCCACAGTGCATACTTCTTGCAGTTTTACTACCTATTTTTCACAGATTACAGTAAATAAAAGCTACAGCTGTGAAGGTTTAGGACTGAGGCAGATTCCTGAAGGACTACCTGACACAACAGAAATCCTCGATTTCAGCTTTAACGTGCTCCCTTCCCTCGAGAATTCAACCTTCTCTGAGCTGAAGTCTCTTCGCAACTTGGACTTAACAAGGTATACCAATTGCTATGCCAATTTTTTAATTCCCTTTTCTATAAAGATATGGTTCCCTTAAAGTTAGAGAAAGACAGTTTGGTCCTTGGAAATGCCCAGCTTTTTCTATAGGAAAACAGATTTTCATTTTATTAAGCTGGGTGCTAAAACCCTCGAGTCACCCTGACTTCCATAAATGCCTCTTCACATCCATCATTTCAGGGCAGATTTTTCATCTCAGCAGGACCCCCTACTTAAATGTTACTTTACAAGTACCACGCAAGCAGTACAGGAGAAGAAAGACGCTTTTTTTTTTATGGTGAAGGCAACTGACCATGAGCTTTTACAGCTACGAAGTTCAGACTGGGCTACCACATATATGGGGAGAGCTTTGCAAAACAGGCCACTAATGCTGTTTTCTGCTGTTTTCTCAAGGTGTCAGATAAACTGGGTGTATGATGGTGCCTTTCACAGCAACAGGCAGCTGCAGATACTCGTGCTGACGGGAAACCTGCTCATGTTTCTGTCTGACACAGCGTTTGTTGGCCCACAGTCCCTGAAGCAGCTTGTTTTAACACAGACGGGAATAACAAGTATGTCCTTTATTCCAATGACGAATCTGGACAGCTTGGATACCCTCATCTTGGGCAGTAACCACATCTCCTCACTGCAGCTTCCTCCCAACTTTCCTACTCAAAACCTCAAATACCTTGACTTTCAAATGAACAACATAAGAACAATCACAGCAGCAGATGTCTCACTTCTACAGAAGACCAGCAATATAACTATCATCTTTAAAGGCAATGACATTACATACATCGAACCTGGAGCTTTCCAGTCCTATTTGTACCGTTTGGACTTTGGGGGCTGTGCTGACATCCCTGGAATCTTGGCGGGGCTACAGAACTCCACAGTCCAGACCCTTTGGCTGGGAACATTTCATGGTATGGAAAAGCAGCCCTCCATAAGCCCAGATGTTTTACAAGGCCTCTGTAGTATCTCTGTTAAGGACCTCTATCTGCAGCTACGGCACTTCAGGAACCTGAACACCAACACATTTCATTGCTTGACCAGGCTCCGAAAGCTGGACCTAACTCAAACCCACATCAATGCGTTGCCCGCTGGCATCAGTGGCATGAGCTTGCTAGAAGAGTTAGTTCTGAACGCAAACTCCTTTAAGCACCTCTGCAACATCAGCTCTGCCTCCTTCCCCTCCCTCATCCACCTCCACATCAAGGGGAACTCGGAGGTCCTGCAGCTGGGCTCTGGCTGTTTGGAGAAACTGGCAAAGCTTCAGCATCTCGATTTAAGTAAGAGTTATATCGAAAGCTTTGACTGCTGTAAGGGAGCACTGAGCGGTTTGAGTAGTCTTCGGCAACTGAATCTGAGCCACAACATCAAGCTGCACCTCCACGACATGTTCATGAAAGATGGTGCTAGCCTGGAGCTGCTGGACCTAGCTTTCACTCCTCTTCACATCAACACTTCACAGGGCCCTTTCCGAAATTTGCATCTCTTGCAAGTGCTGAATCTTTCCTCCTCCTACATTAATACTAGCAATCAGCGTCTCTTTCAAGGCCTGGAAAGCCTCATACTCTTGGACCTTAGTCAAAATAACTTTGAGTTGGGGATCATGCAAAAAGACAAGCTGTTCCAAGAGCTACCCAATTTAGAGGTACTAATTTTATCATCCTGTGAACTGACAGCAATAGGTGACCAAGCATTTCACAGTCTCAAGAAGTTACGGCACATTGATCTGAGCCACAATAAACTTGCTGCATTCAGCACAGATGCATTTTCAAACCTCAAGAACATCTATCTCAATTTTGCCCACAACAGGATCCATATTGTACCAAGTGACAAGCTAGCACCCCTAGCTGGCCACTGCATAATCAATTTAAGTTACAACCCTCTGAACTGTACCTGCTCCAATATTGATTTAATCTCCTGGTACAAGCAGAATCTGGACAAAATTGAGGACCCTAAAGAAACAAGATGCTCTGAACCCAAAGGGCTGTCTGGGGCTCAGCTGGCCACTGTCTCACTCTCCTGTGGGATCACCACGGGAGGAATCATTGCAGTTGTCCTGGCTATTTTATTCTGTGCTGCCATCTTCATTTGGGGTGCTCGCTATTTCAAGAAAAATTACCAAAAAATATAAGCGTATGATGGAGACATAGAAAAGCTCTACAGCAACTGTATTAAGATGAAAGACAACTTATTGTTTTTGTGGCATGTATTTTCTTACCTTCTGTAGTATGCTGTCCATTTGTATTATACATTTTAGAAAAATAACAAAAGAATTTTATTTGAGAGCTGGAAAAATAAACTATGACCTAAGCCTTGAACATGAATAACTTCTCCGACAGAGAAATCCCAGTTCAATTCCATGTTAGCTCTGGTGCCCCAGCTACTACATTTAATGCATTTGTAAAGGGAAGATCCAAGGGCCAAAAAACCCCAACCAAAAACAAACTCCCACCACCATTCTCACAAAAAAAAACCCAAACCACCCCTAAACCAAACAAACTCCCACCCCTATCAAATGCCCTTGATAACTAGTGCTTTTTAGGAGCTGGGCCTGCTAAAAGGAAAAACATCTTTCTGTGAAGAACAGGCACAACATTCATAGTCACTTAAGACCCACTCCTGTATCATTGCTCTGATTTCTTTAAAGTATTTTTGATCCATTCCTGGCCATTAAACCTTTGTCTGTCCATCTCTCACCCTGGGACTGGCCCTGCTCCTATACAATTTCCTAGACTCCCTGGTCAGCAGAGACTAGCAATGATTTCATCTCTAACCATAAAACTTGTAGAATTGGTCAAGAATGCATGGGTGCTTGGCACTATGCTTTGCTCGCACAGGGCAAAAAACCAACACCAACAGCTACGAGGCTTTCCTGTGCCAGCCTGAACTGTTTCCTCTGGCAGCAGCCCAGGAAAGAAAACTAGAGACTGTAAAGGGGAGGATGGGGTGGGGGTGGTGCAGTGGCAGCAGCAACCTCATCCCACCAGCACTCCTGGTGCTGACAGCTACCCCACATTGCATGGAAGTGAAGTTGGAGTCTCTTTGCTCCAGTGGGATACAGAAAAGCTAAGCAGAAAAAAAACCCCAGAAGTCCGAATTATTATTTACTTTTACTAAACAATCAAATCCCTTTTTCTGCCAGTGGCAAGACAGAGTATGTGCATTTGACCAAGGGTGTGCCTGCTCATCTGCCCCTGTGTTCCCATAGCGTGATTTTTGGCACTAATGCTTTAATAGTAGGCTAACCCTGATGTATAGACACAACCCTCTCAGAGGGTATGACCCTTCTGGCACCATGGCGGAGGATGCACCATATGGAGTCTTGCCCTTGCTCTTGCTTTGCAAGGCTCCCCGGTGTGTCACCAAGGTGTGAAAGGTGCGCCCTCTCTCAACACTTCCCATGCAGGACTCCACATTCAGCTTCAGCTCCAGCTCCTGTCCCAGAGGCATTTCTTCAACATTTTCCTCCCTAGCATGCTGATGTGCTAAGATTTCAAAGATCCCTGCTGGACTAGAAAGCTTTTGCTCCTTTCTGAAGATACTGCTGCCAAGAATCCCTGCTTGGTCTTCTCAAGGAAGAAATACCTCTCTTATTTGAAAAGACCGTATTACTGTCTGTAGGCAGATCAGACTAACACAACAGGATTCTTGCAGTTTTCAGATGCTTTCGCACCACGTATGGTGCCTTCCTTATTCCACAGCTTCTCCTCCTCCTGCCTTTGTAGCCGTATGCTGCCCAAGGGTGTGCAAGGAGAGGTGTCCCATATGGGTTTCTTCTCCAGCTGCCTATAAGTGCTTCTGGATTAGGGGTACCAAGACTTTGTCTTTCCTCACAACTCTCCATATTGTTGATCTCTATTTCTGCAGCCGCTGACACACTCTGCACATAAACCTCCTCCTGAGTCCATCAGCAAACACTGTGCTCCAACTGCCCAGCCGCAGAACATCAAAGCTGCACGGGCCGCCTGTGCGGGATGTGCCCTTCCACAAGGACTGCTCCAAAGGACAGAATGTTACACAGCAAACCACACTGCCTGAGGAGAGGAATCTCTCCCACTGCAAATCCAACTAGTTAAATGAGCAACCTCTGATAACTGTGTTATCTAACAATCCAGCACGAATGTCAGTGTGCGCATCACCCAAGAGAGTCCAGCTTATTCCATTGTTTCCCTCTTAAATTTGTGGGTTCAGAAATGTCGTAGAGAAATAGTGAAGTTAAAAGGGAGCATGGAGCAGTTCGTAGCCTGGAACAGGCACAAAAAATTGCTGTGAGTATCAGACAGTAACTGTGGGAGATCCACAGATATCACCAACCTGGGGAGAAAACTGCACATTAGTGATGCTTTCTGAAATACCTCTTCATTTGGAGAGAAGAAACCAGGATTTAACCACCACCAGTTTCTGAAATGGCACCCATTGTCACGGTGTGAACTCATGTAGACTTCAGTCTGTTAAAACTCAAAAGATGGTGGAAAAGGTGAAAAAGTGAATGTGTTCCTATGCAATATTTGCACACAGGGTATTAAGTACAGACTTTCCTGTGACCCTTCTGTTTCCTTCTACACAACTTAGTTTTGAGCATCATATCTTCATCTTACTTCTCTTTGATTTCCTTTATAGAGTCATTTCTGCTTTATTTGCCTGCAAAATGCCATTCACAGGACACCGTGCAAACAACACTGCTTAACAGCATACACTGTATGCTTCAGGATACACAAATCCTGAATACAGGCACTGATTATTCTGAAGAAAAAATTATATATGGCTATAATACACTAACATGTCCAGATTATCCCTTAAAACTTTCTGAAGTTTAAAGATTTAGCCTTCTGGAAATACTTGTCGAGTATGTAAATGGAAAGAGACAGTAGATTTATTTTTCTTTGTAGAATTCGTTTACCCCAACAAGCTCTGGTCTGATGCAGTCCATGGTTTCCAGTCAGGCCTTTTACCTCTGATTTTTTCAGATACAGCTGGGGAGTCAGCACTCAGAGAAAACAAGGGAATTGCCTGAAGTGAATGGTGCCTAATTCATCACCATGCTGGCTCCTGGGTTGCAGATGTCACTGAAGCCACCATACAACATGAAACTGCCAAGTAAAATTTGTTACCTGTACTTACACACAGAACAAACTTGAGCAGACCTTGGCTAATGAGTCACATTTCAGAGACCGCTTATCTTCATTTCAGTTGGAAAAACCAAGGCTCAGAGCCAAGTTCTTTCTTCCTCAACTGTGCCTAAACAAGATACTATCAGTAAGATGCAATTCAATGTTTTAAAGAGGATTTTGCTCTGAACAGGGTGGTTGAAGAGGCCAATTTCTAAGTCTGTTGACTTAAAAAAACCCAACCTGATGTTGATGGTGCATCTTTTAAGAACTTTCTTATACCCTGGTCTTGCTTGTACCTGGAAGAGCAGGCAAGATCCCTTCCCAACTACTCGTCATCTGGCAAAAACAATGGAATTTCTCCCCCAGCAGCAGATGCCATCCTTCTCCAGCAGATCTCTCAAACATCCTCTTGTCCCTGTAGTTAATTCACACCTATATTTTGAAGGGCTGTGTACTAGAACTTACCTACATTGTTGAGTCTTCTTACTCCACGGCCTTCTCCACGTTTCTGATGCTCCCAACTCTTTTCAGCTTGAACCACAACCCCTAGCATCACTTTCTACTCTCAGTTCGTTCAAATCCATCCTTGGCAGATGTCTGGGAGTTTGAGCTGGTCAGTGCTGATCAAAATACTATAGATATAGCCAGTGGAAAAGAAATCCCAAGCCATGAACTGGAACATTTGTCCATATACCCTCTAGTATTTTCATGTCCTGTGATTTATTTTTTCTGAGCTACCATCCAAATCAAAGCTTGACATCCTTACAAAGTCTAGCAAACCACGTAAGAAGAAAATATGGGGTCTAAGGGAGTACCGCATACTGTGAGTTCAGTGCTGAAAAAGGGTGCTCACGTTTCCTTTTCAGACCATGAAACCACTCCTGTTCCAGATGAGGTGCAGTCTCTTCTTACAACAGTAGACATGAGGATGACAGGCCATGACAGACAGTATCAGTAAACTTTCTCTCCTGACTTCTTCCTCAGCACAAACCCCTTACACCACCCTTCCTCTGGCCACAAACACTGTGGAGATTCACTCAGGGCACGCAGGTTTCTATGCCTCCCTGGACAGAGGTGTTTGCTGCTGTCCACAGCCAGGGACAGCACAGCAAGTCAGCCCTTAACTCCGGTCATTTCCTTCCCCTGGGCTGCCAGATCCTGCTCTCCCCTACTGGACTCATCATACCTCCTTGCCAGTGCACCTGTTTTGCAGACTATCTGCCTTCTCCTGGGTTGCATCAAGTCAGAAAGTTCAGGGGTGACCTGCAGCTTCCCCTCACCTATTGGTTTCAAATAGAGAGCAAAGCTGCAAAAGTGATGCTGTAACACTGCTGCACTTGTTTTGTACAGAGGAAAATGCAGAGAAAACAATGCAATAGCAAAATGTGAAGAAAACTAACTCCCTGCCAGGAAGCTATGCAGAGCTAGCAGCAATGGAAAAGTGAAGATCTATCTATTTTAATAGAGGCCACTCCTCTTGTAATGGATGATACATGTTACGGAGGAAAGATTTAAATGTCACATTACAGCCTGCCAACATTGCTAAAGTTACCAGTCAGGGTATGTTGTCCAGCATCACCCTGTGTCTACCTATCAACAGCATATCAGCAGTTTCAGCCACTGCCTGAGACAAGATACTCAGCTATGCAGCCCTCCTCTGTCTCCAGACTGAACTGCATTTCCTCATGCAAAATCCTTGGCAGCATGTGCTTTAAAGAGTGCACTGAGCTGGCCCCAGAGGAGAAAACATGAAAATGTCCACCCCTGAGTAGAGCAGAGAAGTGTCTAAGTTACAGGAATGAAAACAGTTCAAGGAGAAATGCTAACACAACAGTGTTTCATGCTGAATTTTTATTTCAATGTTATCCAACTGCATAAGTATAAATAATCGTGTTCAATATATAACAATTATGACATCCATAAGGAGTTTCTTAGAGAAAATAAGACTGCAAACACTTTATTGCACAGACCCTAACAATTTTTTTTCCTTTTTTTTTTTTTGTTTTGTTTTTGTTTTTCTTGATTTTTTTATTTTTTTTTTGTAAGCCGAGGAATCTACAGCAGGAAGTCTACAAAAGAACACACCAGATCTACAATCACATAAAGACTGACCAAGTAGAACACGGGCAGGAGGATCTCTAACAGCTCACTGATAAGGTAAACACCAACAAACAGGTACTACATAACACAAGCTTAAGCACTGCTACACTTCCAAAATGCAAAGAACTTAGTTGTCAGAAGTGATGATGAGCTATACAAAATATACATAAAGGTTACTGTAAACAAAAAGCTAGGTGTACTTTAAAGGAAACAAAAGGATAGCTGAAAAAAATGCATAAGACTGTAAACTAAGAAATACCTTCCAGACAGAAATGTTATTTTGAAGTGCATTAGCATTCATTTGTAGTAACTGCCAAAGCACAGATGAACTGTAAATGTTGAGACCATTTTATCTTTAAAACTGCCCAAGAAACATTATCCATTGTTCACTAGCTCCTCTGTGAATGCATCAAAGGCAGTATGAATGTACTAGGGCCACATGAAAAATCAGAAGGACTTGTTTGTGATAATATCTTTCCGTGAGAGGTTTGCTGTAATCTAACTCAACTAATCAGTATAATAGAGTTTTCACCAGAGGGAAATTAATTCTGCACACTGTCAGCTGTCATACAAACCTCCAAGTCAAGATTACACTGTGCTTTTATGAATAATTTTCTAGCTTTTGAGACAGAAAGACAACCCATAAGCCCTGACAAGACAGGAAGGGCCTAGCTCTACTGTGGGCACATATAACAGACATAAGCAAAACCACCATTCTATTGATCCCAATCATTAAAAAACATGCATCTGCAAGGGTACTTTGTAGTGCTTCTGTTTCAAATTTTACCTTTCATCCTTCGAAACAAACTAAATACCTCCACGCTAAAATGATCAAAGTCTGTATGTTCCACAGTATATAAAATTTAAATAAGGCTTAGCAAAAGTAAAAAGACAGTCACATTCTAGCACCAAATAGCTCCAACAGGTTCCTTTGTTACAAAATGCTTCTTTTGTAATTACAGTTTTGTTTTTTATTTGCATACAAATAAAAAGATTATCTTATGAAATGTATGGAGCTACTCAATGCATTTAGAAATGAATGTGAAACCCAGAATCACCTGCTAAAAATAGCAAGTTAAATCTACAACATAAGGCCCCAGCTATGTATTAAAATGTATCAGATGTCTTGAACTTTTTTGAAGATGATACTGAAACAGCTTTTTTCCTTTTTACCTTGTGTAAAATAGAAAAAAAGCTAAACTGTATGAAGCTAACTATGCAGACCTATATGCCAAGATAATATACATTCTCTAAATGTACTAAAAACAGGGATGAACATACTAGTACTGCAAGTCATGTGCTTATACTTGTGCCTCACACTGTAAGGGCCTGAATTCAAAAAAGCTCAGGGAACTCAAGAGGGAATTGCAGCAAAAACAAAGCACACAGTGTGTGCTTCAGTCTCAGCCTTGTCTGATGTGAAGGTCAGAAAATACACTTCCAATAGACAAGATGAGAACCACCATTTCACCAGAGAACACAACTCTTGCTGGGATGCCCTGATAACCAAGTGGTCCTCCTGCAGCTTTAACGACACCTACTCTAAGAGACAGGCTTTGTGCAGTAGGGAGATGCAGTTAGGTCTTATCTGGTGAATAAGTCAGCCAGGTACAGTACTATCAAAATTGGATTATTAAAAATACATGTAAAAACTCACAATAAGTCACTGTATTTATTCTGTACTAGTAATTTTTTAACCTCTAGCTAGGATTTTAGTAAGTAAAAATGTGGCCTGTTTTTACTTTCCAGTCAGACCGATGCTTGTGCATATTCCATGCCAGGTCTGAGTTCTAATAATTTGGTTTTATACTGTAGTATGGCAAATAAGTGGCAAAGCAACTACCTTAAAAAAGGGAAGAGTAAACAACGCAATCAGCAGCAAAGTATATATGCTACATTCAACCCCCAAACACATTGCTAGGTATTTACAGAGGAGATCTTTTTTTCAACAGCTCTCAGCTGTAAAGGTATTCTTGTACAAATACTATATGGTAACAGTTTTACCGGTTACAATTGGGAAGGCATTTCGAAAAGAAAAAAAAAAAAAGAGTCCTGTTTTTATATATCCCCTTATTCTCGCTCTTCAGTGACATGAAAGCTTCGCAGCACAAAGACACGACACAGTGCTGGTTTAAAGGCAGCCCAACATATTGACATTAGTTCAGCAAGTCTTGCATTCACACCGGCCAGGTCTTACAGTTAACAGGATTTTTTGTGAGGACTGCTCCGTGGAGCTTCCTTTCCTCGCCGCTGCCGAGCTGAGTCTTTGTCGTCAGAAAGTGCGTTAGGGCGGTCAGGTGTGGTTGCTGATCTGGATAGATCTTTACCTACATTCGGTTTTCTTGAAGCAGATTGCTGAGTCTGAACGGCATCTTTTCCCTTTACATCCCCAGTGTTAAGAAAAAAAGACTTATCTTGATTTCCAGGCTTTCCCCCGAGGTTTGAAGCAGGGTGGTGGGCTTCTGCTACAACAGCAACACTGTGCAAGGCCATCAGTGAAATGCTTTTAGTCATTTCTGCCTTACCACTCCCTGCAGAAGAGGTGCCTTTCTTATTCAGTTCCTTGCAGGGTGCAGGAAGCTCAGGTGAGCCTGCTTTAACCTTTGCAGAAGATGCATCACTCTTTGCTGAAGACAAAACAGAGACTTCTTGTCTACATTCAGAGAAATTGGCTGAACAAGTCAGCGTCTTTCCTGGTGCTCCAGCCACACGACAAGAACTCTGCCCGCTAGCAGCTGACAAATGCTTTATTGTGATCTGCTTGTTTGCATCCTCTGGCTGGTTTTGATTAACTTGTCCCTTCCCTTTTGAATCTTGACAGCTTTTGCTACTTGCAGTTGCTTTTTCTGCTCCTTTCCCTCTGGCATCGCAGTTCATGAGGCAAAGGGTAGGCTCTACTTTCCCACTGTCAAGCTGAACATAAAGTGCGTCAGTGCGTATTTTTCCTTCAGGTCTTTTGTCTGCGGAGATGATCTCAGCACTAGGACTCCTGTCTGCCTGTTTGCTCAGCAAGGGAGGGTCTTTCACAGTGGAAAACTTTGGAGACATGGTTTGTTTTTCACTGAGGTGAAGTTGCTTTTGATCAGCAGATCCCCCCAAGCCTCCTGGTTCTTGCCTCTGCACCTGCTTAGAGGTCTCTGGGCCTGCTGATATGGGGCCAACAGCAGAAGATTTGGGTTTGGTGTCAGGAGCGATGCTGCTCATCTGGAGGGTGGCTACCGCACCATGCTCCAAACTCATAGGCCTTTCAGCCTGCCCATGTTCAGTGGTCATTTTTCTCACAGAGCCTGAAACAGAAGAAAGGGGATCTGGCGCATTTTTACTGGCATGTTTCCCATCTTTCCGAGAGCTGGTAGATACCTGAATAGTAGTTTCTTTTTCTTTTATGGTTGGAGTGCAGGATTTTTGTGACAGTGTCTGTTTATCCAAGTACTTAGCCTTAGATGAACTTGTATCAGAGGCTGGCCTGTGTTTATAACTGCTGCTTTCCACATAGGTGGCAGCAGGCTTCACATGTTCTTGAACACCTACATGAACATCTACAGCACATTTTCTGCTTACGGAGTCTCTCACAGCAGGGGAGCCTGAAGTGTTAAGTTGCTGCTGAGGAACTTGGCTGGACTGCTCTTTCTCCATAGTCTGAAGCCTCACGTCAGGGAGCTGTTTCTGATCTTTTGCTCCTAAATCTTTGGCATTGTCCTTCTGCACAGAGGAAACTGGCGCAGACTTCTCATTTTTCAGACCACAATCCATTGAGGGTTGCACAGGCCATTTGGATGGAACAGCTTCAATCTTTGACTCTGCAATCATTTTCTTAGACTCAATGAGAACTTTCTGCTTGGTTATATCCCTTTCCATGCAACTACTAGCAACACTGCTGTCATCTGTGCCTAGCTGTTTCAGTGATTCTCTGCCATCCTTAGGTTGGGCCTTGGGGCCAGCTGTCTGCATTTTAACTTGCATCCGAGGTGGAATGGCAAAATCGGCGCAATTTTTTTCACTGCTTTTGGAGTAGCTTGTTATCAGGACATCCGAGACAGATACCTTCAGAGATGGCTCCCTGATCACCTCTACCTTTGCAGGAATAGGCTCACAACTTCTCTGGGCCACTGGCTGTTTGGCAGGCAACTCCTTCTGTATTTGCTTCTCTTTTCCTACAGCTTTTTCAGGAGTGCTTTGGACAGCAGAAGGTTTGGAGTATGTTTGAGTAGTTTTAATGCTCTGACTTTGAGTAATGCAAGACTTCACCTCCGTTGAGTTGTCCTTCTGTTTTGAAGGGGAGGTGTCTTTCTTTTGAACAGGTTCAATAACAGAAATATTGCCTTTAGTAGCTGGGCTAGAAACCTTTCTCTCCGTCAGCACTTCTGCAGCCACAGGGGTGGGCGGCAAATTTGGAGAACTCCTGCTTGTTTGCAGAATCTGAGGGTCTGATACACTGACTTTGCCAGATTTTGAATAGCTTAACAACTGCTCTTTCTGGCAGGCCAGTTCTGCCTTCCCACCACTCCCTTGTGGTGCTGGGGGCTTAGGAGATCCCCCATCACTACTAGTGCTCTGTCCTTCCGGCAGGATGCATAAAGGCAGCTCAGTCTTTGAAGCCTGTGGCCCAGAAAGTAAGGCAATGTCTAGTGTGCCTTCTATTGGCTTCAAACAGGAAACAGACCTCCCATCAAGTTTATATTCTGAGGGACTTTTTCTGACAGGAGCCTCAGTGGAAATAAGGGCTGATTTTTCCACACTTGTGTCCACTCGGCCATTCAAGGTCTTGAGAGGAACAAAAGAAACTGAGCTAATCTGAGCAGCATGTGCACTGCCAATAAAAGCTCTACCATCAGCAACTGCAGTGGGGTCCTGCTGTATGTTTATGGGTCTTCCTGCATTAAGTTGAAGGCATTCATGAACATTTGATGTCAATTTAGGTTTTAGCACTGGACAGACACTGTCATCTTTTTCTTCAATGGACATTTTCTTTCTAAGATAATCAATATTTGCAAGTTTACCATCTAATCTTTCAAATTTGACGAATTCTTTTGTTGGTACATTTTTATCTGTACTTTCTCCCTTTCCATTTAGCATTCTGTCAGTGGACTGAGGTAGAACATCTTGCAGTGTACATGGAGGGGAAATTCTTTTGAAGTCATAAGAAATATGACCAAGTTCATTAGGCAACGGCCCATGACACAGCATCTGCGCATCTAAAGCAACACCATCATTTGATCTCAGGTTTGCATTCTTTTGAAGGGTGTCTTTGAGTATGCCACTAGCTGACTGGGTCTCCAAAGCAACAATTTTTGTTTCAAACTGATTTGATCTTTCTAAAACCTTCTGGAATGCTTTTTTGTCTCTTTCTTCCAATCTTAAGGTATTAGGATTATCTGGTTCACTGCCAGATTCATGTATAGCAGCATTTCCTTTTTCAGCAAAATCTTGCTTTTTCATAACTATCTTGACCTTCAACTTCTCTTTGTCTAGCTCATCGATGGATTCTTGCCTACCTAATTTTCGGGAGATGGGTCGTTTCAAGCAGCCCTGCTCTGCAGGCCTGACTCGTGTGAGTGATGGGACATCACATACGTTCTCCTCTAAGCTCTGAAGAGTTACCTCCCTCTGGGACATTTCTCTATTCACTTCTTCCTGGGTCACTTCCAGACTGTGTTTCCGTGAACATAAGTGTTTCTTATCGCTGCCATAAGAGGGAGCTAGTTTCTCTTCAGATTGGACTCTCTTTAACAGTGGAGATCTTGGTGGCTCTGCACTCTTTGGCCTAACAATATGCCTTACAATAGTTGGAGGAGAGTGCATTTTGCTAGGAAAAGATTGAGCTATTTTTGTATTTCCAATTGAATGTCCTAGCAATGGTGATGGAGATCGCTGAGGGGATGTTGGCTGGGGTGTTGGAGAAGGTGTCCGTGCAAGAGGAGAAAGAGGAATGCTGCCAGCTGATTTGCGTCTTCCCGATCTGTATCTTTGCCCACCAAGCTTTGGACCCAAGCCATGAAGAGTGCTGGGTCTTATGTGCCCTGAACCAGCTGGAGAATTGGGAGCACTTGAACTAGGGGAGCTACTCTGGGAAGAGTTAGTACCTACAAAAAGAACAAACAAACAAACGTAAGACTAGTAAGATTTCTAAATCTTGCCTAAATGCTCAGTGAGACACAGAACTTGCACCAGTCCAAAAGGTTTATGGGCCATCTGCTGCCACAACGTTGCAAAATCTGGAAGGTTTTGAGTGACTGCAATGTAAAACCCTCATCAATCCAACTACGCTGCTATTTGTCTCTTTCCCACTCTGTTCTTCATCCCCTTTAAATTACTACTCTTTTCTATTTAAATAAAATAGATGATGTTTTCTGCCACTTCAAAGCAATGATTAAGGCTTTCCAAATGATTTCTCTTTGCCGAAGGATCATACAACAGCAGTCACATTTAGTACACACTAAAATAATGTCAGAAATAAAACAGGAAAAACAAGACTTTTAGGAGCTAGAAAAATACATATTTCAGCACCCAGCCTATCTTTTCATCAATAAATCTGCATTCATGAGTGTCCATGCTAGATCCATTATGTAGCAACTTTTTCCTCAGTTTCATTCTTTTATCAGTCAGCCTCTCCTACCCAACTCTGATCTTGAACTGTTTACTACTCAGCTTAGAGCACTGGATTTGGATTTAAACTCCAGGACAAACCTAGCAGCCTTTTAGGTGCTACTGTATCATGAAAACACCTTTGATTTTGCACCAGAAATCTTTTACCCTTTCCAGACAGAAACCAGCTGTTCAATGATTATGCTTGTCAGTGCTAACTATTCTTATCGGAGTATAACAAATCGGGGGGGGGCTCACAAGTAGAATGTATTTCAAGTCCTTCTCCTCTTATTCTCCAGTGCTTTACACTCACCAGATGGAAAATCAGTAGAGCGGTAGCTTGGTGTTGGTGACCTAGGAGATAAGCTGTGGGTTGGAGATCCAGGCAAGCTCTCCCCTGATGAAAGCGATCTGTTCAGGCAGGAGAAACTTCTGCTGGTGTGAAGAAGAGGAGAGGGTTGCTTGGCCAGCTTTTTAAAGAGAGATCTTCTCCTAGGTATGAGAAGAGCACAGCATTAATAGGAAGATACTATTACCATAGGCAAAACTCTTACAAACTGACATTGCTTCCTCCTCCCATTACTCCAGAAAGCAAACAACTGCAGTGTAGAGGATGATGTTTAGAATATACCCTGATTTGCTAATAGGTGGGATTGATACTGTAACTAAATCTGTACTAAAATTTATTCACTGTATTTCAGAAGAATAGTTATCTCCTTATAAATATAGATCTTAATTTTTTTAATTTAAGAGCCCACCAAAACTGAAGGAATATGTAAAAACTACTAGTGTGTATCGAACTAAAAATGCCCATAAACTTAGCACTGGGAAGTTTAATTGAATAAGTACAAAAAGATAAACCACATTAAGATGCAACCTCAGTTACTTACTTTCTTCCTCTTATCTATGAGTGTGTCACATAAAATTTTTAGGGGTTATTTTAATAGATCTAGTTTAGGCAAAACAGGATTGGAAGGGCATGTTAGAACCATAGGATCTCACAGAAGAAAGTAAAGGGATGGAGAAGACAAGGGAGAGAACTGTATTAACTTCATACTTTATATTAATTGTTATGTATAAACACACACAAGTAAACGTGAGACAAACACGCTACTCACCTTTCTAAACTCTCTTTCTTCTTAGTTTTCTTACTGCGCCTGACCATTCGGCTCCTGTAGCTATTTCGCCTGGCAGGTCCTGTCTTGATTGAAGTATTTTCAAAAGGGGTTGTCATTACTGAGACTTTGTTACCACTCTGCCAAAATGGAGGAGGAACCTTTAAGTGTGAGTAGTACACAACAACTTTGCCTTAAATTGAAGCTACGCCACCAATGTGAATGCTGTTAGTGTACAAAGCCCTATACAGACATTGCCAGTTTAATTTACGCCAGATAAATGATGACTGAACAATTCTTTAATTTTGTCAAATCTCCTAAGCTTCCTCCATTCCAGCTTTGGGACAAGAAGAAATTCCAGTAATTGTAGCTGTACAGGAAAAGAACAAGACTGCAGTTTTTAAAGATGAAAGCTTCTACAGAAAGCTTGCCACAAAGATCAGCTGTCACTGCCCACAGTGGTCCATTCACTTGCCATTCATGCCTCAGAATACCAACTGTTACAATGATGATGGACAACTTGACATGATCAATCCCTAATAATTCTTTTATCTTTGGGGGGGGGAGGGAGGTGTAGAATTAGATGATCTTAAGGTCCTTTCCAACCCTAACCATTTTATGATTCAAAAGAGAACAAATATAACTAAGCTTTTTAGGACCACTTGCACAAACAGATGACTCAATAAAACAAACTGGAAATATCCGTATTACGTTTTAAAAATCCATACGGCCTGCCCATCTGTACTTCAAAACAGTGAACTTCTTTTCAAAGGAATTCCAATAGCCCAAAATAATCTATGATACAGCACATTCAACAATTTCTCATTTTGAGTTTACTCTTGTAAGTAGCGTGCAGGGTTATTATGGTTCTCTTTTTCTTCATCTCTTTTTCAGGGTCAAAGGGAGAAAAGCGATGGGGGACATTACTGTGGGGATCTGTTACAGGCCACCTGACCAGGAGGACTCTGTGGATGAAGCGCTCTACAGACAGATAGGAGCAGCCTCACGTTCACAGGCCCTTCTCCTCATGGGAGACTTCAACCATCCTGATATCTGTTGGAGGGACGGGACAGCCCGGCACAAGCAATCCAGGAGGTTCCTCGATTGTGTGGAAGACAACTTCCTTTTGCAAGTAACAGAGGAGCCAATAAGGAGAGGTGCCATGCTTGACCTTGTGCTCACCAACAGGATGGGGCTGGTTGGGAACGTGATGCTCCAGGGCAGCCTTGGCTGTAGCGACCATGAGATGCTTGAGTTTGAGATCCTCAGGACAGTGAGAAGAGCACGCAGCAAGCTCACTGCCCTGGACTTCAAGAGAGCAGACTGCGGCCTCTTCAGGAACCTGCTTAGTAAGGTTCCAAGGGATATAGTCCTAGAGGGCAGGGGGGCCCAACACTGCTGGTTGATATTCAAGGATCACCTGCTACAGGCTCAGGAGTGTTGCATCCCAACTAGAAGGCAGTGAGGCAGGAAGGCCAGGAGACCTCCATGGATGGATAAGGAACTGCTGAGGAAACTTAGAGAGGAAAAAAAAAGGCTTAAAGAAGGTGGAAGTGAGGACAGGCAGCCTGGGAAAAATACAGGAATTTGTCTGGGAAGCCAGGGATCAGGTCAGGAA
>NW_009911509.1:0-13835 GCF_000696875.1 Nestor notabilis | reverse complement strand
CGGCTGGGCTTAAACCACGACAAATATATAAAATATTAATAAAATTGAACAACATACCTAACGATAGTCAAAGTCTCATGATGTTAGAAAGACCAGCACTGCAGGCCTTAATGCAGTGTGTAGTGACAACATCTATTTTGTTACCATATAGATCTTGGAAACTGTTACTTAAACTTGGTTCTCTTTATATGCAAACATAGAAATAATTATAAGAAATGATTCTATAGATGACCTAGATGCAGATGAATTCATTTTTTGTCCTGTGACAGAGGATTAAAGAATCTGATGCAATCATCATGCTACAAATGTGTGTTAGAATGTGGTGTTCTGTACCAGGTAACTCAAACTGGAAACACTGACAACAGTCTTACCAAATTGGTGAAACTCTTTTTTACATTATGGATTACTTTACTCACAAAACAGAAATGTAATATCTGAATATGTTTCATATAAATTAGAAGTTTTGGAAAGCATTGTGTAACCAAACTGCTTCCTCTTCTGTTACACTGTCAAGGGTTCAGGAGCAGAAATTCTTTCAAGATTATTTACTGGTCCAAACAGATGCTTAATGTCTCATATCTTTCATGTATATATATATGTGTTCATATGTATTTGCATATCATACCAAAGCCATTAAGACATGCTTTCATTCATTCCATATATATAAAAAGATACGTGGCTGCAAAGGAACACATTCAAAATACAGAAGCACCATTCTGAGTCATGTCAATCTCCTCTGCCTGAGGAGCCTCTGGAGCAAATGTCATGTCAGGAAGCCTCAGGAATGGAACAGAATGCAGAATAAGCAACATAAGCAAAGTGTGCGTATTGTATGCAATTCTGGTCACTGCAAGAAGGACATGATATAACAGAAGTTAGAAATGATAAAAAAATGGATTATGGAAAAGAATGATAAAAATCCACTGAATAAAAAAGTAGACTTCAGTGAGGATGTATACATAATTATGGAATCTGACATAATTTTATTTCTTGCAAAATTAGAAGAGTGGTCCTTCAATAAAATATTCAGTCAGTAAGCTAAAAGAAACAAAATGTATTTTTTCATATTAAACTATGGAATTAATTGAAACTGCATGTCACAGGCCTAATGTATCAGTGGCCTTCACAGGATTCCACATTGCATTGGTTACAGAAGTGCTAGGGCTTGGAGAATAGGCCAAAAGTTCTCTGAAAACCTATCAAATTGGGCATGCTCAGGAATTGAGTATTATAAAGTGGAAGTGGTACATTGAAGATAGAGCCAAAGCAGGAGTTGGTGAGGTAGCTAACCTTCCTGGGTGAGTGCCCAGTATGATGGGGAAAAATTTTAGATTAACTAATGCCACTTGAAAAGGAACATCCTTGGTTTACTGGTGGGTCACCTAAATATATAGGAGCAAAGAGGTTTTGGAAAGCAGTAGCTTAGCATCCTCATTCAGAAAAGTTTTTAGAAACAATATGCTGAATTACATGCAATTTATATGGCTTTAAAACAAGAAGATCTAGGAGAATGCCATTTATATCTTGATTCTTGGTCAGTAGCTAACGGGCTAGCAACTTGGCTACCAACCTGGGCAGCCAAAGATTGGAAAATATATTCTAAGGAGATCTGGGGAAAAGAACTGTAGATAGATATTTGGGAAATAGTACAAAGGGTGAAGGTGACTGTATTTCATGTTGATGCTCATGGTAACACAGACACGTTAGAATGACTTCATAACTCTGTTTCAGACAACTGGGCAATTATTTTCCAAGCTGCATTGGAGTTCCCTCAGAAGGAAGATCATGAAGGCTCGGTGAAAGGGGCACACCAAAAGTGTCAGCATCTTGGAGAAAACGCTACTTACAGATGGGCTCAAGAGTGGCATAACAATGTCATTTGATGAGATTAAAACTATCACTGCTCAATTCCCCGTGTGCCGACATACAAATGCCCAGTGCCAAACATTGTAAAAGTACAGTTGGGGAGAGGAAAATTGCCTGGACAAATTTGGCAAATGGATTACATTGGATCTTCACCCCAGGACCGAGGGTGTAAATGTATCTGTACTGCTGTAGATACATACTCTTGATATTTGATTGGCCATCCTTGTAAAAAAGCCAGTCATTATAGCACTATCTGTACTACAGACACAACAATTTTATATTGGGAATTCAATTAGATTCAAACTGATAATAGATCTCATTTCTGAAATAAGTGTGTTGAACAGTATGCTGAATGTGAAAATATTCAGTAGGTTTTTCACATACTGTATTATCCACAAGCTATGGGATTGGTTGAACAAATGAATGGGTTCTTGAAGGAGCAGTTAAAGAAGCTTGGAGATAGGAATCTGTCCTGGTGGAGAGCCCGTCTCACAGATGTGCTACATATCCTTAACAATAGGCCTGCTGGGGAAACTGAGACCCCCTTGATGTTCATGACTATACCAAGTTTGCAAATACAGCTCCTAACTGTGAGTAAGACTAACTTACTAGGAAACTATTCTGGGTGCTATGGCCCCTTACCTGGCCACTCCAGAGGCTGCAGAGTTAGATCTCTATGCATTAGAATTGGTCAGAATAAATCAAAAGCAGATGTGAGTTATCAATATGGAAGTAGGAATTCAAATTCCCCCAGGGCACTTTGGTCTGATAACTGCTTGTTCCAACCTAGCCCTGTGTCCATGTCATGGGAGGAGTGATTGATGCAGACTATCAAGGTGAGATTAAGATAATCTTGGTAAACGATGGTGAACAAGATTTGATTATTTAACCTTGTGACCGAGTAGTACAATTACACTACTGTTTTTTCAAGCAGAAGTGATGAAGGGGGATCCACCCCCAGTCACCATAATTTGTGGAAACAAGGGGTTAGACAGGTCTCAACAATGGAGCTGAAGTATGGGTGCAAAGGCCAAATGGTTCCCCTGAACTAGCTGAAGTTAATAGCCATAGGAAAAGATAACATCTTTCTAATCGTGAAATCTGGGCAAGAAAGATGGGAATATGTCCCCACAACAAAATGTTATTTGCAAGAGTAACTAAATAGTGTAAGATTTTCAATTACCGATCCTGCACGACTGAACCTATCCTATCTTTGGGAGAGGATATTATCCACATCACCTGATCTGAGAAACTGACTTTCATGGAGAACAGAGAAGACCAGAACAATGAGGCTCTTGTCAAATTATGTTACCATTGGGATCAAATTGTAATTGGGAAAATAAATTTTTATCCTTAGGGGAAACAGCAGCAAAAACATTCAATCTCAGCAACTGCTGGGTCTGCAGGAGGCCAGGTGGAGTCGAAGATTGGCCTTGGATAGCCCAACCATTATCACCTAAGTGGTGGATCAGCGACTGAAGAGATATACACATAGGAACAGGATTCTGGACTGAAGACACCAATTCTTGGTGATGGCGCTTTCACAGGAAAGGCATCTACTGCCTTAATTGGACACAAGAACATGGGGTTCAGGTGGGGAAAAGTGTTTGTGAATGGACTTTATCTTTGGGTTTGGATTGTTGGACCCCTGACTGTCCTCTTTATGATTGTTTCTAATATTGAGGCAGACAGAATCAAATGCGTATTAGGCTCACTAATGGTAGCTGGGTGAGGTGTTCCTACCACGCTTACAGGAGGGATTTTTGAAGGCTGCAAAACCGTGGGAAGGATGGTTTCTTTGACCACCTCTTCTTGAGTTGCTCTTGAGACAATTCTACAAGTAGAACACATTGTCCATGATTATCAGTGGAAATGACAACACCAAAATGGAACTTGAACCCTTTTCAGTAAGTTCTGGCACAAATCTAATCAAACTGCTCGGGGATATAATTGTAAATGGAAACCCTGCGTGGGAGCTTGGAAATGTGAATATTGTGACTCTTATGGTGAATCAGCTATTATTGGAGGACCGTTATGCCCAGGAAACACGCTCTACTTTGACCCACCAACTGATGATGAATCATGGGAAGGACCCTCTGCCAACTGAACCTGGGCCTTGAAAGGGCATGATTGGATTTGTGGCCAACATGCTTACTGAAAGTTACCCCCAAACTGGTCAGGAGTATGTTATGTAGGATATATCAGGCCCTTATTCTTTCTGTTGTTGAAAGATCAGGAGACAGGGCTCGCAGTCAAAGTATGTGACGATTTGATTAGAGAACACTTCCCTAACTAAAGGAAGGTCTCAAAAATGAGAAAAGAATGGCCACCTGAAAGAATTACAAAACATTATGGACCACCTACTTGGAATCCTAGCAAAATACTATCAGGGTGCTAGAGAGCTTATTTACAATTTGAATCAGATTATTAGATTGCAAGCTGTCTTGGAGATAATAAGTAACCAGACAGCTGACATCTCATCTTCTGGCCGATCAATCCATGCAAATGAGGAATGAGATTTTTTCAGTATCACATGGTCTTTAGATTACCTGTTAGCAGAAGAAGGAGTTTGTGGAAAATTAAATGAATCCAATTTTTGCTTACAAGTTGATGACAACAGGAAAGTGGTAAAACAGGTAACTAAAGAAATGAGGAAATTAGCCCATGTACCAATCCAGACATGGAAAGATTGGGAACCAGACACGTTCTCGTGGCTGCCAGGGGGTCCATGGATTAAATGTGCCCTTTTTCTTCTTTGTACAGCTGCTGGCCTATTGTTTGTTGCTTGTTTAATTCCTTGTGGCATATGTTTGATTAAACATGCGATACAGGAAATGCAGCTCACAGTTACGCCTAGTGAAACATATGAACAGACTATATACTCAACAGTCACAGAGGCAGTTTAACAGCCATAATTCACATCTAAGTCAAAGAACCAATTGAAGTGCAAGGGCTTGGATAACAGGCCCAAGCCAGAGCTAACTTACAGATGAATCCTGTACATAGTGTGATCAATACCCTTTGTGCTAGGTGATTTAATGTTAGGACATAAGGATAAACTGCTGCTGTTTTGAAATGTATAAACCTTGTCTACAGATTCAACAAACAACAACTCGACAAACAGCTTATGCTAGCTGTTTTAACACCAAAATGGATACTTTGGAGACTGGTGATCCTTGCATGATTTTGTGCAAGGTATTTTAAGAAACCCTACCAACTGAGCCCTGGGCCCTGGCCAAGCCCTGGTCTCAGTTGGTCAGGAGGGTGTACCACTAGATGTTTCCGCACAAAAGAATATGCAAGAACTTTCCAATTGCCGTGAAAGGTTCTCCAAATTCTCGATGCAAAAGGGGCTCCCCAGTAACTGCAGATCTGTATGATGGTAATGTATTTTGGCAATTGGTGATGTACCTTTCTTAATCACTATTCTCTATCTTCTGTAGTAACGATTAGGTGCATTACCTTGCTTACCTTGTTTTGTTGCTTAAACCTGGAGCATAGTAAGCTGATTGTTTTACTAAATGTATCATTTTATTTCCGCACCACCTTAATAGTAAAATAAGCCAACTCTTTCCGTTGGTGTCTGTGTCCTTCCTGTTGCTTCCGACAATTAGCAAAAGAGTTATAGAGTAATAAACTTTATTTAATTTGAAATAGCTGTAGGTCTACAGGTAGGAATGTATTGTGTTCAAAATTTTGGTCTATAAATTACAAGAGGAAGAAATAGAAGCTTTTTTTTTTTTCTTTTTCAAGTACTACAGCGAAATTTTGTTCAGTTGTGCTCAAACTTGGTGTCCATATGGATAGGAAGCTAAAGTAGAATTGTCATTCTACTGTGCTATTTCACCATACTCAAGTACGTAAACATGAGAGAAGCTTTCACAGACTTGCCCTACAGGACCCTATGCGCATGGAATTTATGAAGATTTTTTCAGTTGCTTGACTTGGGCACGTTAATCTGTAATGTGACCCTTCTGTAAACCTTGAAAAAGATGGCTGGAACCTGTGTCAGAATTGGCCTCCATAATTTTGCTACATAAAACCTTTTTTCACATAAAGATGAAAACTAAAAGAAAAAGCTGTGTATACATCAAAATGATTCCAAAGCAACCAAATACTGTTGAATAGAGAATAAAATTAAAAAGTGCTTCTATTCATAAAAAACATTATAGTTTTTGTACTTGTATAAATAGAATATATGTTAAAAATTAAGTTTGCAATTATGGAATTAGCATGAAAAACGTTCAAATACTTAACTGTGAAACTAGCTTTTATTATATCTTTAAATACTTTAGTATTTTGATATTCCCAGAAGAAAATAATGAATTTCATTTGGAAGTGCTCAAAAATTATTTTCAGTATTAGCCTCATTTTTCCTTGAAAGAATACAGGTAAGATCTTGTTGGTTGCAGTTTAAAGCTGGATTCCTTTTTCTGTTTCCCTGTTTATGGCTAAAATACATCTAGTTGTAAATGTGTGTGTGTATATATATGTATAACTCCTATTTGTCAACAGTAAAACACATCTCATTGAGTCTTTTTCACTAGACAGTTCATCAGCAGAGGATAGAAAACCAGACTTGAATTATTTGAAAGTCTAGGCTAAAAGTTAAAAACAGTCTAACATCTTACTGAACAGATTCAAAATGTATTATGGCTAGAAACCCAAAATTTTCAATTTGAAGCAAAGAAAAAATATTTATCTCATAGTTTCTTACAAAATACTCCTCTGAAAGTTGCAAGTTCTGCATAAATACCTAAAGTAGCACACTGTTACACTGTAAGGTTTGCAGTTTAGTTCTCAGAAGTTTGTCAGCAGAAGAGTTTTCATCTTGCCATGCAGAAAATGTTAAATAAGTCTGCCAACAATCTGTTTTAACAATGGAGATTCTAAAATAATATATTTCACATTTTCCATTAAAATCCGGATTTTATTACCTAGCACAGGAAGTAAATGTTTCCACAGTTTAATCAGAATGAATATTGAAGGACTAACCTGATTTTACACTTGTGTAAGCTCTGATTTGCATTTTCAATTCTTTTGCTGGTGGTACTGAGTTTTATGGAAGACTGGAAAAAGAGCTGTATTTATCTGAAAAGTCAATGCCAGTTTTCTCATAACACAAATGGCTATTGAGAAATGCCACTAAATGTTTTGCTGCTGCTCCTGAAGAGTCTCCAGGAAAAAAAGGACAATTCTACATTTTACTCTCTCCACTTACAGCAAAAAGCATGCATGTCTGAGAAGTAGGTACAAAGCAGTATTTCTGGTGCTTTGACTGCAATCAGGTTGTTTCTTGCAATGTAATTAATAGTGAAAAGAAAAAAAAATAGTTCTTAGTTTCCAAAAGTAACTTGTTTTTTTTTTTTTTTTTTAAGAATGAAGTGATTTTTCAGAAGTGTAGTTATGTTTTTGTAGGGTTACCAGAGGAGTAAACCATGATAGGTTTTTGAATGTATTTGAGTCCTGCTAAATTCCTACCATTATATATAACATTATATATATACCATTATCCCTCTTCTGCTCTTCCTGTTCTCCCCCTGCCCTTAAACAAATGCACACTAATGAGAAATGTTCCAGATCAGACCAGCCTGTCTCTTCAGTAGAGTCTGTTTGGATTACTCGTGTAGTCAAGGACATGAAGATACTACAGAAGGTCAACAGGCACCAGAAGAAATTCTTAAGTGAAACTTTCTCTCCTGAATAGTGATCAAACACTCAAACAGGCTGCTCAAAAAAACTGGGAGGTTTTGGGATCACCAGTTTTAGAAGTGCTCAGAACTCACAGAGAAAGGTCCTGAGGAGCCTGCTTCAGCAAGACCGAGTCTGAGGAGGTTAGACTAGATGACTTGCATACCTCACTTAAAACACAGACTAGTCTATGATTCTGTCATTTAAAGAAATAAATTCCTTCTCTATTTTTGGCCACCCATCAACCTCATTTCAAGCTTTTGTCTAGATCTCCTCTGCATTCAGTAAAATCGGAGTTTGTCACAACTGCAAAAGAACATTATTTTGTGCTTCTCAAATTATCTGGTGGTCTTAACTTCAAATGACTGCTGTTTTTCTCAATGTGTATGTGACACAGTGTCATACATGCTAACTTCGATATGTTGTAACTCACTTTGATACGTCTATAGGTTGTAGTTTTCCAAACAAAACCTGTCCTCTCTGATCTGATCTTGCAGGACTATTCCTTCTTCACTTTCAAGAAGTTTCTTGAAACTCTTGTTACAGAGACTCTTAGCAGGATTGGCAAGCATAAAGAGCTATTCAGGAACAAACAGGCAATTTAAGGCAATTAGAAAAAGAGAAGGAAAGATGACAGGATACAATTAGGCCCTCAACAATACTGTTGTCAGGGACATTTTGCCCCTAGCTTTTTAATTATTTTAATAAAGTTGCCTATTTTAATATTATGCAACTGTAGAATCCTGTTTGTTCACAGATTTAAATACAGGCTGGCTTTGGCTATTCTAACCCCATCCCCACAACACTGGCCATCACCTCTATACTTTTCCTAGGTCACCTGTCCCACCTTCCACCTCTTGTATGCTTCCTTTGTACATCCAAGTTCAGTCAGGAGCTCCTTGCTTGTGCATCAAGGTTTCCTGCTGACTTTGAGTTCAAGTTAATTGTCTTCAAATGCCTGCCAAATTTCATTCATAACACAAACTTCAGGAAAACTCAAGTGTACACTCACACAAAAAGATAAACAAAAAACCTCAACCCTGACAAGTGACAAAAATGCTACAAACAAAGCACTGTCAAATTCAGTTAGCTGTCCATGGGAAAAGTAGCAGTCAGTAATTGTATCTTAGAAACAACTTGTCACTAATTTTCAAGAGACCAGAATAAAAACCACAGCTATTTCAAAACAAACAAAACCCCTCACTAGTAAAAGCTAACTAAGTTATTATTTTGATAGCTTTTGTTCCAATGTTGTTAAGACCTATTTAATATTTCTTGATCTTTTGTGATGTGGAAGGATGGACTTGTATATGAAAAGCTTGTCATTTTTCTAAATTTTTCCATCAGTGCTATATTCTTGTCCCAGTTGTTGATTCCAGACTTGCTTATTTTCAGCATTTTTATTATCTACTATGAATTGGCAGTACGAACTTCCTCCTTAAGCTAAAATATGTTCTGCCTCTTTGGCATGAAAGCAGAAGAGCACTTAATGAAATTTATGCTAACAAGGCTTAGATTCAGGTGCAAAATGCTTAACACAAATCTGTCTGAGGTAGATTCCATTATTAAGTAAACATGTTCCTTCACTCACACTTTTTTTTTTTTTTTTTTTAAGTGTTAGGGACACAGGCTATATAAGATCAGCATTATTGTAGTAAACAGATAGTAGTAGTAGTAATTTAGCCACTTAACTATAATAGAATGGCTTGTTCTTACTTGGTTACACATCCTACTGGATAAACCCCATTGATATTCTCTCATGAGACCTTGACTTAGGCATACAAGTAGAGAACACGTAACATGCTTGTAAATTCCCAGTTATTATGTAAGCTTAAATTATAGGTTTAAACTAACAATAGTGTGTGTGACTTCAAGCTATCATAGTAAAATACAGCAAACTGTTCTAACTTGCTAACACATAGGGAGTAAGGAATGTCCACCAGACGGGGGAAGGAACGTCACAGACTGATAACAATTAGCTTAGGAGGCAGTAAATAAGACCAAGGATGCTAATCGTCAAGATAACAGATACTGCAACAGAACAAAAACAAGGACATACCACTGCTAACTCAGCACTGGGACCTTGTGAACATGCGCAACCACTGAGGTCATTCAGTGAAGATGACTATCAGCGACCACCAGAGAACCCCACTCAGCAAGAAAGTGGCTGCGTAATTAGAATGCAAATATTATAATTAGTTCATGGAAATTTCACGAATATGTAAATAATCTATGGAAAAATCTGTAAATATGCATGAATATGGTAAATAGATACAGCTGCTGCCAGCAAGTAATGGGTGCGCTCACCTTCACAAAACTATTTGTATGCGTGTCTAGTGCCACAATAAGAATGACTGCTTTCTAAAACTCCAAATTGAGTCTTAGAGAGTTTCTCTGACTGACTTTGGTGGTAACAGTAACATTGAAAAAGCTAGTATTGCTACACGCTGAACAAGTGAAACTTGGGGCAAACAAAAATAGCTTAACTTTCATAAACATGTAACAGAAAGATACACATAAATGACTGGAAACTGAAAGTAACTTCATCTTACTTCATTTATTATTACTGCAAGTAGGAAACACATAATGAATTAGGTTTTTCAGTGCTTGGGTTTATTTCTCTTCTTGCATAAACTAATAGTTCAATTTTCATACCAGTGCAAGGAAAAATCTCTTGCCTTGAGTCTTAAAAATTGATAACACCTACAGACTTCTAAACATCCTCCAATAACCTACTCAAAGTTTTAACCACACAAAGTGCCCATACATATGTACACCTTCTTCCAGAACATCAGACAGTCATTTTCAGTTCCCAGTCATATGAGTGTTTTAGTCAAATGCCCTCTCAGACAGTTTTGGATATTATTTTAACACAGCCTGGCTACACTCACACTGCTCTACTCTGCTGTTTATAGTAAGGACAGTTTTCAAGCCATAAAATGAAGATCAAGAATGAAGAAGGTTAGATACTTCTATTTACTGATAATGAAATAGTTATTTAGGATTTAAATAGCCTTTACGTATTTCAAAATGTTTCATAATGTTATGTGAATAATTATTTACATAACCTTCTTCACTAGTGGTGAAGTCCTCATACAGAGAGGGAGGATGATGTCATACATACCTTCATTGCCCAACTACTGCAGCAATAGACATGCCTTGTACATGTTCAAGGCCAGGTTGGATGAAGCTTTGAGCAACCTGGTCAAATGGAAGGTGTCCCTGCCCATACCAGTGGGGGTGGAACTAGGTGATCTTTAAGGTCCCTTCCAAGCCAAATCATTCCATGATTCTAAGATACGGTGCAGCCAAGCAGGTAACAGGAGTCAGAAGTTAGGACTGATTTCAGATGTAGGCACAAACAGCCAGTAGTGTTTTTTTTAAATTTTGTTAGTCTAGACATCCTGCTGTCAGTCCTTTCACTGCTGTGTAATGCAAAGACAAATGGAGAAACAGAGCAGGCATCAGGCAGAAGGAAGAAATGGAGAAGACCAGGGAATTTATGTTCATATTTACCTGCATTAATAAGAAACACTTCAGCAAACCTACAAATTGTATTTTAAAGTAAGTCAAAAGAACAAGTAAATTGCATTCAGTAACTGATTTCCCTTTCATGCAAAGTTTTCAGATGTCATGATGATCCTATGACACTGATGCAAACTGATACAATACAAACACATATTTCAGTTATTTAATTGGTAGAATAAAGTCTTTGAGAAGAAAATTGTCTCAGTGCATACATTTATAATAAAATTGGTTAACAATTCCTCTTTCAAAAATGTTGACTAATTTTCATTGTTCTGAAGCAGATAGATGGCTTCAAAAGAGGAAGTTTTCTAGTAAGATTTAGTCACCTTTTCCAGAACAAACTCCAGTTACCTTGGTTTATGATTTCAAAATATCTTTTTGGAATTACAGGAAAAATACATATTACACTCACAAGTAGATGATTGACTGGTAAATAAGACATTTAAACTACACTGTTAAACTATATGACAACATATAAATTGTAATGTACACCTGCAAACGTGGAACTAATTTTTCAGCCAGATTTTTCAGAAACACAATCCTCACTTTTATAAATTTAAAGAAAAAACATTAACTTTAGCTGGAGCCATGTGTTCCTTCCTTTTTAGGAACAGAAACAAAAATGCCAATACCTACTAAAGCCAACAACAATAAACGTATGCCTCCTCCTACCCCCACCCTTTTTGTTTTCCAAAAAAGGTTTCTCATATTAGCTGTTACAAGCATGCAGCTACCCAAGAAATGGCAACAAGAATGGTACAAAACATAAACCTTACTTTGATTAATTTCAAATATTTCTACTAGGGAGTACACTATGTATGACTTCAAACAGAGATTTTAAGTACAGAAGAAATTTAAAGGGTTAGTAATAAGCAGTTTTCAAGCACTGAGTAGACAAAAAACATTGGATAAAGGTCATCATTTCACAATGGGCTACACTTTTTTGACCTGTAATTCAAAAACCATTTCACAAATTGTCTTCGAACTTTCACCTTCCCCTTTGCCTACTTGAAAATATTTAGGAAAAAGAAAATCAGAACAAATGTACTTGGAAGGAGTAGACTTATAAGAAGGCTGGCTGTGTGTAACCAATTCAAAATCTAAGCTGCAGAAAATATGTCTTTTTACAGTAGGTAAGAAATAATACATTACTGTGTAATAATTTAGGCTTATGCTTGTAGATGAAGTGATTTGTTGCATCTTCTTGCTGCAGTCTTTCTTTAGTGTTTCTTAGCTGACATACAGCTGGTGAACATTGCTACTAATTCCCACTGTAATGCAAGACTTCACCTGTAGAGAAAAGTGTTCCACTCAGTCTAGTATTATAGAAAACTGTAATACATAAATCCATATTTTCTTTCTACAGTAAGTTGTCATAGACTAGTGCAGAGCTAGGTATATGAACTTTGAAGAAATTGACTTCGAAGAAATTATTTCATTTCTTAAGAGTTTTAGGGCCTGCCACTGTCATACTAGTATACTTTGAGGAATACGTCAGTATTGGTGAACACAAACTGGAAGTGGCATACTAAAAAGCAGTCTGTAAATAACCTGAAAGTAAAAAGTATTGGAAAGAAATCAGAAATCCAGAAAATAAAACAATAAAGAAAACAAAAAAACCCCAAACCCAAACAATAAAACCAATCATCTATAGGAAGTAGATCCTCGAGAATGTTTCTCAGATTCTGAACCTGTGAGTCAGACCTGTGAGTCATTCAGACTTGGAAAAGTCTCTTCCATTATTGTTCTAATGCCTCTCTGTAAACTATAAACATGCAACAATGTTTAAGATGGAAGTATTTTAAGAATAAAATAATCACAGATTAAGACCCTTTTCTATGAACACAAAATAATTAAGAGGCAGAAAATACTAAGATGAGAATATATGTAATTTTTGATTAGGTAAAGTAGATGTGTTTTTTTGTCATTACCTTCCAGAAAAATGCTTCATTACCAGAAATGCCAGAGACGTGGACAATGGTAAACATATTGCTTTTTTAACAATGGTTCCAAGATATTGGTCAGGAAACTGTGTCCCAGTCAGCCTAGTTAAACTGCTAGAGAATATAGTAAAAAATAGGTAGATTTATTATAGAATGTGGAAGAGCCAACAGAGTTTTCTAAAAGTGTGTCAGTTAAAGACTCTTAGGGCAAGTAATAAATTCTCCTCTGTAGAAATAGAGAGTAGGAATGATGGAATTTGTTAAAAGGAGATCTGCCAGACAATTTCTTCCAGTTTACATGTTTTAATATTTCAATTTTACAAATAATTTGTTACAGAGATTTATAAAGAGTCATTCTGTCTCAATTGGGTATAATACAACCAGGCCGTGATAAAAAAACATCTGGACCTTTTAATATGCCAGTAAAATTATAACATTAATACAATGTGGAAATTTAAAACCTTGATTAAGCTTGACTAAAGCTTTAAAGGCTAAAATTAAAATTGAAAGTAGCCTTTCAAATTTTTTCCCTCGCCTCTACAGTTCAAACGCAGACATGGTTCACACTAGAATCACAGCTCATAGGCAGCTATATTCATCTTTAACTTCCTTGCTTTCAATTAAATTCACACATTGTCACATTTAGTTTCTTTTTCATGACAAAAATATTCGTCAACATTTTGATAGCCCTTAGCAGCCTCCATGAAGGATGGGTCACAGTGTTACTGTGACTTAATGTATCTATGTTTAAGATTAGATGTGTTAGGTTGGGCGTCTAACCATGACTGAAAGATTATTTTAGATTTT
>NW_009911508.1:0-768 GCF_000696875.1 Nestor notabilis | reverse complement strand
GGTTGGAACTGGATGAGCTTTAAGGTCCCTTCCAACCCAAACCAGTCTGGGATTCTATGATAGAAATGCCTCCTGCCACTCTTCTCATGGCCCCAGCACAATTTCTGGGGATATCTCTTAAGATTTTTTCTGCGATAAATTCTTGGAAGATCTTTAAAATGAGGCTTTTTCCATGTTCCTGCTGTTCCTGAGATCTAGCTTCGGTTTCATCAGGTCTTAACAGGCAATTGACATTCTGCATTCAATTAGGCCCTTGTGTTATTGTGCAAAGTCCATCAGCTCTCAAAATAATCTTTCTGAGCATAATTAATTATTAAAGAATATCTGAATTGTGAATGGTCGCTAAAGGAGGCATTTGCAGAGATTCCTTTCGTCTTTCTGCATTTGGTAAGAAAATTGCTTAATGACTGTCAGATAACTAAGTAATTCTCTGATTAATATAACTCATGTATACACACAGCTGACTCCTTATTTTAGTAAGCAATTGCAGCGTTAAGTGACCTTGCTACACTTGTGTATTAAGTACGTCTCTCACAGGACATAGATACACTGATGTTGTTATAAAATATTCATCTTTATTAAAAAATACTCCCAAATTTACCTCTTTGAAGAGACTTCACATTTGATAAAGAACGTAGGTTGCCACACTGAGGAAAAGACATTATCATCTAATTAAGCACCCAAATTATCCCATAGAATTACTTGTTTTCTCCTTCAAAACATTTTCTTCCTTTGAATTCCCAAAGAACATGAAAAATGGACAGTGTA
>NW_009911507.1:26063-33568 GCF_000696875.1 Nestor notabilis | reverse complement strand
TCGTTCTCTACAACTACCTGAAAGGAGGTTGCCATGAGGTGGTGTCAGTCTCTTCTCCCAAGTGACAAGTGACAGGACAAGAGGAAATGGCCTCAAGCTGTGCCAGGGGAGGTTTAGACTTTATTAGGAACAATTTCTTCACCAAGAGGGTGGTCAGGCATTAGAACAGTCTGCCCAGGGCAGTGGTGGAATCAGCATCCCTGGAAGTGTTCACAAACTGTGTAGATGAGGCCCTCAGTGACATGGTTTAGTGGTGGCCTTGGCAGTACTGGGGTAACGGTTTGACTTGATCTTGAAAGTGTATTCCAGCCTAGTTGATTCTGTGATCCTATGAAGTCGAGCACTGACACTGTTGCTGAAGCTTAGTCAGCTGTCACAGTGCTGCTGCACTGATTTAGGAAAACTCATTTTCATGTTAAAAATGATTAATTTAATTTGCAAAACAGCTTTAAGTCTTGTGCTTTTTGTACTGAAGAATTGAGCCATGAGACACTAACGCTGAGGTCACCAAAGTGCATGTATCATAGATTCAACTAGGTTGGAAAAGATCTTCAAGATCAAGTCCAACCGTGTGGGTGGATCCATCCATGTAGGTGGATTTGCATTCATGTTAGCTGAATAGGCTTAGGTGAGGTGGATGTGTGGTAAGAAACATTTACTATAAGCCACTTCGGGCAGATTCTTTATGCCAGTTGAGTGATGTGGCTACGCACTGTCAGTACTCGACCCCACTGCTTCAGGATTGGTTTTAGTTCATCTCTATGAGGTTCTGTGTCATTAATTGCTCTGAAATAGAGCTGTCTTATCACTTTTTGCTGCTCAGATTGAGCTGTCTTTCCTCCACATGCTCTCCTGCTGTACAGGATGATGTTCCCATGCATGTTGTTTGTGTTCTTGGCATGGATTCACGCAGTGCCTTTGCTTAAGAAGAAATATTTTCTTCTGCATTTGGATCACTGTTCTCTTCATCTGTGGTGGCTCAGAAGAATTCTTCAGGGAAGCCCCTTGGCAGGAATAACAGTTTCATATAAACCCATCTGCAGCAGTAAGTTTGCATTGTTTTGAGGTTTTTTTCTCATGCTTGGCCCTGTGAAAGCCCTTCTAAAGGAAAATTCTGGAAGTTTTCTCCTTGGTAGAGCATAGAATCATAGAATGGTTTGGGTTGGAAGAAACATAAGCTCATCCAGTTCCAACCCCCCTACCATGGGCAGGGACACCTTCCACTAGATCAGGTGGCTCCAAGCCCCATCCAACCTGGCCTTGAACACTGTCAGGGATGGAGCATTTACCACTTCTTTGGGCAACCTGTGCCAGTGCCTCACCACCCTCACATTAAAGAACTTCTTCCTTAGATCTAACCTAAATCTCCTGTTTCAGTTTAAATCCATTACCCCTTGTCCTGTCACTACAGTCCCTGATGAAGGGTCCCTCTCCAGCACCCTTGTAGGCCCCCTTCAGGTATGGAAGGCTGCTTCTCATTTTTCCTTTACAAACACAATTCTTATTAGCGTCGGTGATTATTAGACTAAGATTCTCCAATGCCTTCTAAGTCAATAAAAGCCTTTCTTTGACTTAGTAGGATTTTAATTCATAAGCACATAAAACGAATAAGAAATCCCTAATTATAATTTACTAATGTGTTTTTACAGCAGGCTTCTGTAGACATATAGTTTAACAGAGCTGGTAAAGCTGCAAGAACTCATTTTCTTCTGGATGAGTGCTCTGGGTCCATTAGAAACAAGCTGATTTTTTTTTTTTTTGTACTTTATGACAGCTCTGATTTTTTTATTCTGGTCAGTGATTATTTAGCAGAGGCTTCTAAAAGGAACAGTGTAGCTTTGAAAGACATGAGGACATTGCTATGATTCCATGATCTTTTATGTAACAATTAGGAAGGTACCAGTTATAAATGATAACTACTGATAGCGATAAATGATAACTGATAGCTACTCTTGTGTGTAAAATGGGAGGGGTTCATTTGGCAGGTTGCCATACATTTAATTTTTAATTACATATAGAATAATCTATTTCATATATAAATTTGTAATTATATCATTATTTCATATCTATACACATTTTTTTCTTATATATACAAATGTCTGTGTGTGTGTGTATAGAGAGACTGAGAGACAGAAACAGGCTTCTGCAGGTAAAGAAAGAAAATAATTTACATAATACTTAAGGCAAGAGAATCCTGACTGCAGGTACATTTCAAATCAGTATTATATAGGGAGATAAGAAATGTTAACCATTTATGACACTATCTGTATGTTACAGTAAGTACTGTAATGTTCTGGATGGCTTTAGGCAGAGGGGAAAAATCACCTTCTGCCCTCTACTTGCTATAGAGAGGAATTGAAAAAGAGGGTAGTGAGAAGTGGAGGCTTGTAGTAACATATTAATCTGCATGGTGGTAGGTGCGTGGAACCTGTTTCTGTTTTTAGCTATGTACATTAATATAAGAACACATTTGCTATCAGAAAATTGTTGTAGACGTGCTTATCTGCTGAAGTTATCAGAGTGCTTGGCAAACCCACAGAGAACATTTTACACATTTTTACAGAATTTCAATATGTTTTGCCTGAAGAAAATCAGGAAATCAGCAGCTGATCCAGAAACACACTGCAAGTGTCTGTTCCCTCTCCAGCTCCTGCACCACAATCCCTTCACGCTGGGTTTGTACTTCACGCTGGGCCAGCATTAGCTGTGAGAGGCAGATGTGCACGATGTGGCAGTGCATGCAGTGACTTAGCAAAGCATTTGTTCTGGGGGTCCTTTGCAAATCCTGCAGACCTCATTCTGCTTGTCCACTGTCAATTGGCAGCACACACTAGGATGCATTTTGCCCAGTTTCTGGATTTCCAGCTGCAGAATGACAGGCTCTGTTGCTATGGGGACTGGTGCTTGCTGCAGTAATGATCCGTGCTAACTGGTATTAATGATTCCATGTAATCAGGGGCAGGGAATGGACATGGCAGCTGGACCTGAGGCCTGTCACTGATTCCTGCAGAACCCAGCTGCTGGTATCGACCACAGCAAGTAGAGCATGGCCTTGGCACATACGCTCCTGCCTTTTGTCAGCACATTTGCAGGCTGCAGCACCTGTGGCAGGCACTCTGCAGGTGCCCTCACTGGAAAATGTGGGGATATTGTGCTACACGGCACGCTGTGTAGCTGCCACCAGAAAGAGAGGTGGTGTCTGGATTTGGGAAGGACAGGGTTTGCTGCCAAGCTGTCTGATTTCCTACGAAATACAAAGTGCTGCCTGGAGGTACATCCATCAAAAGCCTGATGTTGATGTTGAGACGGGGACACTCTGGGTGCAATGGAGCTAGAGGAAAGGGTATGGGGAAATTTTGCTGTGTGGAAATGATTACGCATTGAGGAAGAGGTATGATGAGACTGGCTGCCAGAAGGCATCAGGAGGTGTTAGTAGATGACCCTTTAGTCTAGGAGCTTGTTTGGAAGGCAGGCAACAAACTGGCGTTATGTACAGTGCCTACAGACAGGTGATTTTTGCTTGTGAGCTCAGAAATATTGCCCAGAGAAGTTGTGGCTGCCTGGCAGTGTAAAAGGCTAGGTTGGATGAAGCTTGGAGCAACCTGGCCTAGTGGAAAGTGACCCTGCCTGTGGCAGAGGGTTGGAACTGTATGAGCTTTAAGGTCCCTTCCAACCCAAACCAATCTGTGATTCTATGAAGTACTGAGAGACACAAAGTTGGTTCAAAAGATTTGCTTGCTGACAAGCATGTATAAGGAGAGGCCTAAACCAGGGAGACTTACATAGTTGGTATGTCCCATATCTAATGGTAGGAATGTTAAATTTTCCCTCTGTTTGCATCAAGAAGATCCATTCCTGTGGAGATAACTGTTAATTAGGGGACATTGTCTTCATCAGTAAATGCACTCTGCACATATATCACAATGAGTAATAGATTATCAGAGGAATCAAAAAAATTTCCTTCTCTATAATTTGACCCCAATATTGAATACACAAGGTTAAAGCCCTTTGCAATTAAAATACAAATGAAAGTATAAGCTCTTGTCATACAGATCCATAAGAATCCTCTTCTTGGAAGAGAGGAGAGGCAGCTGTTTAGGAAATTCAGGTTGCTGCCCTGGAGATTTGGATTCTGACTTTGTTGTTCTCAGAGGTCCTGTGTGATGCTGCTCATGTTGGAAAACTTAGGTTTTCGAAGACTGCCAGCAGTTATGTGTTCCCTCCTTTTACGTGACAGCTTGACTTGTGATACAGGGACCTTTAGAAAGACCGAGCACCCATTCTAGGAAATGAAGCCAATAAAAATGTTACTTTTGACTTACAAATGCTATGCGTAATATATATATATATATCCTGAAAAAAAAGATTCAAAGCGTTTCTGGTAGGTGCACGCAAGATTAGAGGATACGTTTGGTCTTGTGATTTGAAGATAAGTGCCTTTCATTTCACAAAGCTGTTCTTGAAAATGTTTGCATCAGTACTTATTATGGACATCTATCTATCTATCTAGATAACAGGACTACAGAAAGACCTGCGAGGAAATTAATAATTTCATTTTCAGAAATCAGGTTTATCATGCAGAATGAAAAATCCTTCTGCCACCCGTTGAGCATCAAGGAGAAAATAAGTGCTCCAAGCTCTGTTTCTTAAATGCTTCGTGCCTGGGCCTTCTCACGGAAGGAAGCAGGGGTCTCATGAATATATAGTATGTGATCCTTAATTACAGACTATCTCACAGTTCATGCATGCACAACAAGCTCTACTAGCAGTGCCCTTCACAATAAAAATTTGGAATTTGGATTGGCCATTCATCAGGATTTTTGTCATACAGTCAACTCGCTGGCAGGCTCCCAAGAAAGGATAGCAAAGAGAAACTCGAGAAGCCTCGTCAAGGAGCCTTATCACTCTTGTTTTTCATAGTGAATACCCAGTGTTCAGCTCTGAGATTGTTTTCCTTTTTGAGCCTGTAGTGATGCAGAGATCACACCAGAAAAATGGCTGTAGGCGTGCCTCTTGATGCTCCTTAAAATGAACAGGATCTTGCATTGTCTCCCGTCTGATGCTGTTTTCTTCCACAGCCCCACCACTCTTCTCGGCTACCACCCGCATCTTCCCCCACACGTCTCTCCTTTGTTGCATTTCTATTGTGGAGCTAGGTGAAGTACCTATTATGCTGTTCAAGATGATGTAGGAGGTGAGACCACATGTAGAATACTGCCAAAGGTATTTGTGTTTCTGTCACACAAGTTTCTGCTTTTCCCATCATAGGAGCTACTTAAAACAGCATCAGTAAATGAATTGGGGAGAAGAAACTGAAGGTCAGAATACCAGTGATCAGATATTTTGTACTCTCCTCTACAAAATGACAGCTGAAGTGACTATTCCTGCACACATGTGCAGTTTGATGCGTGATTAATTCAGAAATAGTCCCCCCCATACGTGACTGCACAGTAGCAGCTAAGCTAATACAAAGCAGAAGACAGCAGGAGTCTTCTCAAAGGTCACTGCAGTTTTTTTCTCTCTCCTCTCTGGGCACTGTGTTCTCTGTTACTCTGAGACATGATTAGGTTGGGGAAAACACCATTCTCTGAGGCACCTGTGTTGATGGCCAAACATGAATATATTTTGCATGTAAAAGTGGAAGTTTGGTCCTTCCTGTGCATTGAAAGGCAGCGTTAAATCCCAAATGCATTTCTGCTGATAGTAGGCAAGAAACTCTGCGGTGGTCTCTCTCGCTTGGAAACTCTCGAGTTTAATGCTCCTGTGAGTACAATGTGCAGAGTTACACTGTATGGTGTAACCTCCTTAATGGGGCAGTACTAAAGCATGACACTGTAGCAAATTTGGAGGAATGAGAAAGGTACCATGGTGCAGAAAAGCAAGAGGAACTCTGTTCTTTCCTGGGTGGTACAGAGGATGGTGAAAGCAGAAGGATTAATCTTAAATGCAATTAAAATTACATATGTCAAGGTCACGTGTTTGTGAGCACTTGTTACACAACAGTTAACACTGAGTTAATTTAAGGGATGGCTGTGATGAGCAGTATGCTGAGCTGTGTGCAACAGTTTGTGCTTGTGGCAGTGTAAAGTGTTCAGTGTAAAGAAAGGAGATGTACCTGGTGGGGCTGCTGCCAGGGAGAGCTGTATTGCCTTCAGGATGTCCTTAGAGCTGCGTGTTTAAAATACCTTGGGTGTCATCATGAAGTCCTCTCCTTAGTTTTCAGGCTGTCTGTGAGGAATTGCTCAGAATGGTTTGCTGTTTGGTTTTCCTCTTCCTGCTTGCTTCAAGGTGGGAGTCAGAGCGGAGAGCGTTTGCTGTGAGGTCTGAGGCTGGTTGCTGGGGACAGTCGGGCAGGAGTGCCATCGTGTGGTGCTCACCGGAGCTGGCTGCATCAGTGGCCTCAGGCTCTACCTGGGGGGGGGGGGGGAAAAGTCATTTCTTGCCAATTAACAGATTCCAGTAACAGGAAACAGAAGGACAAGCATTAAAGCAAACCTTTCTTCCCCCTTCCCAGGCTCAGTTGCACTCCTGGATGGTGCAGTGTTACAGTCTGTACCCCGCGGTTCCTCTCTGCTGCTCCTTATTTAAAAATACCCTTAACGTTCTGTATATCTGGTAAGCCTGTAAAAGCATTTCAAAATCTGAACTTCCTTATCCGAAGACGTCAACCTCTTGTTCATACGTAAAGTGCAACAGCATTGCTATACATAATGCTGTTCTTTGCGGGGTTGCAATACCACTCTGCATCACTTTTCTAGTTTTAGTAATAATTCTACAAAATTATGTGCATGCAGGCATGATGCAAATGATCATTTTTTTTTTTTATACCCGGCTTGGGGTGTAAACTTGTAGGGGGAGGAATAGAGGGCACCTGGGTTATGCTTCTGCAATTCTAGCTATCATAGAAACTCTGCACACCCAGGTAAACCATTCCTCCTCACAAACCTCCCCTCTTGAGGGTGTGCAAGGTCTAGTTCAGCTGTGTAAAGGCAGAGATGAAGCTTGCTTTTCCAGGATCCAGGACTAAAGAGCACTTGGAAACTATCGTTTAGCTCAGCAGAGATAAGTGTGGATCTGAGGCTAGAACTCCACTCAGCTAGTGAAGTTCGTACATCCCTTGGACATGCTTGAGATTGAGATGCGTCCTTCTGCCCGAGTGATCCTTTTGTCTTGGTATGAATGCAGTGCCTCGAAGGGGGACTTGAATATTGTGAACTAGACAGAAGAATGTGAAATGACTCTGGAATGCCTGAGAGCAGAATTGCCCTTGCTTAAGTTTGTGTTAGTGCTTTTCTTTGAACCTAGACTTTTTTACCTCCATGAATTAAAAAGTGTTTAGGATCTTCAGGTCTTGTGGGATCTGAACTTACTAGTATTAGAGAAACATAACATAGTACTACAGCATAGTGCTTGCTGTTGTTTTGAATATCATTCACTGTTAGTCAAACATAGATTTCAATCTCAGCTGATAAATTAAAGACTGATTAGGAAAACTCTTTCCTATG
>NW_009911507.1:22154-26032 GCF_000696875.1 Nestor notabilis | reverse complement strand
GGGAAAGAGATGACAACTAAAGGAGTGCAGAAGACTGGTAAATCCCCTTTGCTGGCTGGTCGCAGCTATGGAGAGGTGAATTCTAGAGATTTTACTGTTCTGTATAGGAGTTTTGAAAAGTTTTCAAATAAAAAAAAAGTTTGTTCCTTTTTTGGTACAGAAAAGATGTCTCAGGATAGCTGTGCATTGTGCAATGGTGACTTCCAGGCCAGCACCAACAGAGCCAAGATAAGCATGTCAGCACAAGGCTGAAAGATGGGGCACAGTGTGCTGATGTGCCTTTCCTACCTCTGCACCTGACCATGCAGGCACCTTGGGTGACTGAGTACTTGGGCAGCATGCTCCATTGCTGTGTCAAGTGCCCACTGACGGCCTGGTAGTTAGGCTTTACTTGGAGGTTTGTTGATTCAGAGAGACTTCTGAATTCCCAAATGAATATATTAGTGCTTGACTAGTCTGATCCTCCTTTTGTGGAGCTGTTCTACTTGACATAAGTAATAGTGTTTTAATTGGGCCGTTCATTCACTGAGCTGATAGGACACCTGGGATTTTAAATCTAGGTCTTTCACATCCCCAGTGATGTGCTAAATGTTAGCTTGTCTTCGTTATCTCTCACTTGAAAGTCCAGCTTCTGGCTTTTTCATACAAGCCAGTTAACTCCTGCTTGGAAACTCATCTTCTGTAATTGCTAGCATCATCACAACCTGCATGTCTAGAAAGGTGTTCTCTGTCTGGTAGCTGTGAAGAGAAAGGAGAGCCTCTGTTCATAAGTACTTTAGAAGCCCTAAAGTGGCTTCAAAATGTTGTCTGTAGTCCAGGGCTGCACACTAGGGAGATACAACCTTGTTTTGCTCTTTGTAAGAACCTTAAGGATGATAAATTGACCTGCAATGGAAAGAAGTATGTATCTGGTCTAGACCAGGGCACTTAGAGTTCCTTGTGTTCTCCTTTTTAACGTGAAGTCTCTATTTGTGGCTTTTATCCCTTTCCAATGTAGAGCACAGCCTTAACCCGCCTGAATAAATCATCCACCCATCTGCCACACGTGTACAAACCGATACGGCCATTGCAAATTGGAACTGCTCTGGCAGGTGAGGGTCAGTTTTGCTTACATTTTTGCAGACATATCTCTAGTCCATTCCAACCATGGTTCACTATCAACTTCACTACGATGAGGCAGATGTCCAGTCTTCAAAGAAGATTCTGTGTGTGCTCTTAGAAGCATTTAACTCTATATAGTGCAAACTTCTAGAGCTCCAAGCAAGTGTGTCACGTTTTTGTCTCTCAGGGTAAGTTGAGGAAATTGATAAACTACCATACTCTTTATTCATATTTTTAATGCTACTGTCTTGGTGAAATGTAAAATTGCTAAGGATGTGATGATAGGCAGGATCATTTGCTGAACTCAGCTGAGTTACTATAAGGCTTGCAATTACATCAGGCATGTCAACTTATAGTCTATTTTTGCAAGGATACGTTTTTTGGTAATGAGCTCAGCAATGCATTCTCAAATTTCCATAATAGCAAGAGGTTTTTTGGGAAAGTAGTTCCTTTTTGCTACGTCTTTATTCCCAAGGCTTCCAAGAAGTCATATAGTGTTATTGAGAAATTATTCCTTTTAGAAAGATGCTGCTTTTAAAGGGAAAACGGTGATTACACAGAGTGCTGTCTTTATTCTAACTATGAATTGGGACCCATTCTTGTTAGCTGTTTAAGACAAGCTCTTCATCTTCATCTTCCACAGGAGTTAATGGAAATTGAAGGCACTTTAAGAATGAATTCATGGTAATGTGTGCCACACACCTCTTTCAATTCTGAGGAATTCTTTGTTTCATATAACTGAAGGTGTACTGTATGGACAAGCTCTTTTACCTGGTGGGCCAGTAAAAGAAAAAGCTTGCATCAAATATGCCTTCCTGCATTTAGATTGAGACATATAGTTAGCTCTGCAAATGAGCTTTAGTTCTGGAATGTTTCCGTCTTCAGTAGAAATAGAGAATGAGACCAGTCACTTTAGTCCAGTGTGACCCTGGTTCTGGCCTCACACACTTTCACAGATCAGTGATACCCAAATCATTTCAGTCTATTGCTGTATGAAAATTATTTACTGAGGGCCACGTTTGTGCTTTTCAAGTGCAGCACTGTGGAGGTGATCTGAAAGCCCTTTGATCAGGAAGCCAAGCTGCTTTTTGACAGCCAGAATCAGTCTCTTAAATGTTGGAATGCTGCAGAAACACTGGCCATGAAAGCCAAGCGGGATTCTTACTATAAAAATGTAAAGTAAATATGAATTAAAAATAGTCCTTGAAATGCCTTTAGATACTGGAAATATGTAGGATAGCAATGGTCTTCTGTGTTTTTTGTGTCTCTGAGGAGTTTTTCATTATATGGTCCCATAAACAGGGGTCTGGAAGTTAAAAAATAAAAACTATGCTATTATATTACTTTTAGGAAGGACAAAGAAGGAGACTAGTGTTTTGAAAATAAGATCTTAGTTGTGTTCTTAAGTCATAGAAGGGCAATAAACGATATCCCCTGTGATTTCTGCTTTGAACCACCAAGGATTTAATGGTGTACATGATAAACTGAGCATCTTACTCTGTCTTATCCTGATCTACGCTGTCCTCGCTGGTAGTAGGGCAGTGGAATGGAGGCAGGATTGGCACAGTAGGACCTTTCTCTCATGGAGTCAGTCCTTTACTACCTCTTTGTAATCAATATCAGTGCATTTCATCTTGTTTTCAGCAGCATATTACTATAGGGGAACTTACAAGATTGTTAATGAAACCTTACCGAGCCATCCTTGGCAAACTGTTTCAGAGCTCTTCAAAAAGTTAGAGGGGAAAACATGACTAGGGATAAGGATTACTGTTGATGTCCTGAATAGACTAAATACTTACACGAAGTGGGATGCTTGCTGCAGTGTTTGTATCTAAAGCAAACCTAGAGCAAAAGCATGTTTTAGCCATCCAACTTTGTGCTTGCGCTCCTGTGATGCTGAAATAACCGTCCTGAAATGCGAACCTACAGCTGCCTTAGCATTACTTGACCAGGAGAGGGGGATCGTTTGCCGTTCATTTCTCCAGACGCTTCTGGTGGGAAATGAAACAGTGAGTGTTTTGTGCTTAGCTTGACTTCGTTTTCAACAGAAATGAAGGTATGACACAGTAATCTGACCTGGGTTTCTAGAATTTTGAACCTGATTTTAGTCCAAATCTATTTCCCTCCCCCCCCGCAAGATGTCAAGATTTCATTGTTTCAAGAGAGTAGATTTATTTTAGCTATTAGGAGGGTGAGGGTGGTGAGGCCCTGGCACAGGTTGCCAAGAGAAGCTGTGGCTGCCCCATCCCTGGCAGTGTTCAAGGCCAGGTTGGACACAGGGGCTTGGAGCAACCTGGTCTAGTGGAAGGTGTCCCTGCCTGTGGCAGGGGGTTGGAACTGGATGAGCTTTAACGTCCCTTCCAACCGTGCTTCCCTGCGTGCCATTCGCGCCTTACACCCGGAGCCGAGGCCCGGGCGCTGTCCGTGGTGCTGCCCGCCAGCTCCCGGCGCTCCGCTCCGCCTCTGCGCCATGTGCGGGGTCCCCCCAAAACCAGAACTGCTCCCCTAGCGAGAGATGCCAAAGGCGTCCGAGGGCTCTGGAGGAGAAAAAATCTCTCCTCTGCGAGATTTGCTCTGCGGTAAATTCCTTCCATCTTTTTACTCTCCTTGCCAAATAACCTTCTGCATGTAGGGTAAAGAAACCCTGAACACACTACATAGTAATGCTGTTCTATGTGTTGGTTTGGTCTGACAATAGATATAAACAAGAAGTTTTTTACATATAAGGAAGAAGTTCTTTACTGTGAGGGTGGTGAGGCACTGGAACAGGTTGCCCA
>NW_009911507.1:12323-22090 GCF_000696875.1 Nestor notabilis | reverse complement strand
GGTCTAGTGGAAGTGCTCCCTGCCTGTGGCAGGGGGTTGGAACTGGATGAACTTTAAGGTCCCGTCCAAACCCAAACCATTCTGTGATTCTAAGATTCTATGATATTGGGACCCCTGAAGTTATTTGCGTGTGGGGAGAGACTCTGAAAGTAAAGGCATCTCAGTCTTCCTTCTTTGGTGAGAAAATAGTGAAAAACATCTAGCTCAGAAGAAGGGATTAATACCTTGCTGTGTTTCATGTGGTTTTTAATTTGTGGAGTGTCTGAAATAGTCTTTGAGAATCCAAAATTTTATCTTGTGTTTTTATAAACAAGTGTCAGATAGGTCTTCTCTTGTTATAAGCAGTGGGAAAATGTGCTTGAAAGACATCTTAAATGCTGTATCTCTTTGCCATAAGTATTCAATGAAGCAACACATTATCTAACTCTTCTTTATGTTTTTATTTCATCAAACAAGCAAAAGGAAATTGTGTTACTGGCTTTAGAGCAGGTATACTAGACTTCTGTAGGTTGTTACTTAAGATGGGTTATTGCTAATGTACTTGAGAAATTGTGTAGTTCGAATCTTTCTTATCCTTGATTATGTGTAGTCACTTTATTTTTGCTACCCACTATTTTGGAAGGTTCATTTTGTGGGTCAGACTGCTACATATACAAATACATATAGTACATCTACACATGCCATAATGGTTGTTTAGGCAGCAGTCACTGAAGTCTTTGTTTTGATAGCTATGGACATGTAAATTTTTAATTCAAGATAGGTAGGGCCCATTCTGATGTGAATTCATGTGACCTGGGCCAACACTAAAGTGGGCCAACACTTTTACATGTAACAGCAAGGATATTTAAACAGAGCTGATTATGTGCGGCATCAAGGTGCAACTGAAAGGATTTAAAGTGGGTGAGATCTGGGTCATGCTGGCTTACAGGCTTCTAAGGCAGTGGCAACCAAATCAGTTTTCCTGTTACATGCTCTTGTTGCCCAGGCATAATTATTTTTAGTATTGTTATAATTTGTAAAGTTATTTTGATTTACATCTCCCTGTAGCATGAAACTTAGTTTTGAGATAATAGAATTCTGTTTCCAGACCAAGAAATGTTCCTGTTAAATGGGTTATGGTACATACAACAGTGCAATCCAGCCATATGATTGTCACAGGATAATTTCTGAATGTAGTGAGCTATTGTATCAGATAAGTCTGCGGGGTTAGAATAAGGAGCCCTCTTTTCGAGTATTCAGGCAGCTCATTGTGAAGGCTGGTTTCTGGGCAAACAAGTAATAGGGCTTTTTATCACAAGCAGTAGGATTGCTCCATCAGGGACACAAGTGAAATATATTCAAGTGTCTTTTGGCATATAACTTGCTTTCTCTGACTTTTTCTCAGATTGCTACCCTTGAGCTTGAAATATGCTCTGTCTCTGAGAGCTAATGTGATTTGGCAGTAGCTGGCTGTAATGCAAATGCTCAGAAAAAAGGTGGGAAAAAGCCTTCTGAGAACAGGCCAGATCATTAATGGGAAGGCATTCAAAGAAGAAGAAAAATAAACCCACTTATTTTTATCATAAAAATCAAACACTTTAAACTCTTAGCTGCTCCCTTCAGTTTTCTTGTCTTCCAGCTAGAGAAACTATATCTGGTTACACAAAGGAGGCAGGATTAGTGGAAGGTGCATTCCCACAGGGTGCTGGACCACTTGTCCATGGCACTAGATGGCAGCTGCGGAGTGGGCAGGGTGAATGCAGACTCCAGGCAGCTGCCTTTAGCTGTGAGTGGCCTCCCTTGTGTATCAGCAGAGCAGAGGACATGTTAGAAAACTGCACCTGAACAAGAAGGAGCCCCGCTGCAGCAGCTCCAGCAGAGGTAAGCACAGTGACCAGGGAGTGCGAGGAGGGATCCTGAGGAATGTGTTGTGTGTTTTGGGAGTCAGACCTGGCAGACCTGCAAGCATCTTCAGGATGATCCCTTGGCTCCTTCTTGTCATTAACAGCAGCTTCTGTTCCCACAAGCTCAAAACCAAACACAGTCAAAGACAAAAGAGGTCAGGGCAGGAAGGGCCAGGACAGGAAGGAAGATGAGAAGCCACGTTGCGGTGCTGAATTAAATGACTGTGGTCCTGATCCAAAGTCCATTTAAATCAGTAAAATATCTGCTGTTGCCCCTAGCGAGCTATTGGTTTGCCTGAGTTAAAACAGAATGTGATGTCAATATTTTCAATCAATATGAAAACTAAGTGGAGCAATATTTAGGCTTAGCTGTCACCAAAAAACCTGCAAAATGGGCACTCTTGCCAGAAGTGTCCGGTTCCACCAGTTTCTTTAGGATTCTGATAGAAAAAAATATGCTCTTGAATTTCCAACTCAGACATAACTGGAGTCTCTTTATGTCATAATTGGGCTATTTATTTAACCTGGGGCATCAGTCTCCGAGGGGCTTTTCTAAATCCTGTTCCTGGTGTTCAGGAAGTTGGTGGTGTGTGCAGAGCACTGCTTTGTCATGGCACAGCTTGGACAGTAGCAAAGGATGACTGTAAGGTCTTTTATGATTTGAGAATGGCAGAATTTTATCTTGCCTTCTTTGCTGGCCTGTAAGCACTTGCCTGTGACAATGAATACTCTGAATGTGTAGTTCAACTGCAGAACTCTGCCTTAATATCTCATGGATGCTTGAAATTCGGAAGGGTTCAGACAGAAACTGAACCAGTTTGTGGAAAACAGCCTGTGAGGATGGCTACATAAATTGAAATGTCTAGCACAGATGACCATCAGTCTGATGAGGGTGGTGAGGCCCTGGCACAGGTTGCCCAGAGAAGCTATGGCTGCCCCATCCCTGGCAGTGTTCAAGGCCAGGTTGGACACAGGGGCTTGGAGCAACCTGGTCTAGTGGAAGGGATCCCTGCCTGTGGCAGGGGGTTGGAACTGGATGAACTTTAAGGTCCCTTCCAGTACCAACCATTCTATAATGATTCTATGATAATATAATTTGTTTTCCCTCTTCTGCCCTTTTGCTAGGTATCAGATTTTTGACCACTATTGGAGACAGAATCAGTGGTCTCTTCCCACAGTGATTGCTCATATGTTCTTAGGAGCAGATATGTAACCATACTATATCCATTTCTTCATCTGTAATACAGGAAAAAATAACTTTTTAAGAGTAGATGCAAGTGTTCACTAACTCTTTCAAGATCATAGAATAGTCAGGGTTGGAAAGGACCTTAAGATCATCTAGTTCCAACCCCCCTGCCATGAGCAGGAACACCACACACTAAACTATGTCGCCCAAGGCTCTGCCCAGCCTGGCCTTGAATACCCCCAGGGTGGGAGCATTCACGACTTCCTTGGGCAAGCCATTCCAGTGCCTCACCACCCTCACTGTGAAGAACTTCTTCCTTAGATCTAACCTAAAGTTCCCCAGTTCAAGTTTAAAGCCATTGCCCCTTGTCCTACCACTAGAGTCCCTAATGAAGAGTCCCTCCCCAGCATCCTTGTAGGCCCCCTTCAGATATAAGATAAGGGTAGCTAAGCAGTATCTTTTTTTCCTTGGTTATTAACCCCATGATTAATTACATTTAAAATTTGTCAGCATTGAACTGAACACCTCCAAGACAGAAACCCGCTGTGCAGGGGAGGGTATGGTATCACCAATATTACTGTGCTTTCTGTAGTATGTTTTTAGCACTGCCCACTACGTGTGTCAGCACTGTGAATTTTGCCCAGGTGCTGTAACAGAAAAGAGGGAGAGACATTAAGGCTGGTCTGATTTATGTTAACGTATGTGCCATTACTTGCCCTTTTTCATTTCTTGTTCTGTATTTCTGCTTTTCAGTGAATAAAATAGATGTAATCAGGGTACCGAAAAAAGCCAGAAGATAGTTTTATATATCATCTTTTCAGAGACGCTAATTTCCAGCCCCGAGCTTTCTGGAACATGTTGTCTTCACATATTCAGTAACGTGAGAGTGAGAGAGCGTAGAGCCTTTTTTTTTTAACTTCAATATTTTTTCTTTCAGGAAAATATAAAATGAAACCTAGGCAGTATGGAGCTGTGACTGGTAACTCACTTCCAGGTGTATGGTACCCTTAAAACTGGGGTAATTAGTACTGTGTGTGACTAATAAATAAGAGTGTGGATTAAATGAGATGGGAGGCAATTTCTAAATGTAGCATATACTTCTGTACTTAGCTTTGTGCTTTTACTCACCACAAGAATTATTTTTCTTTTTCTTTTTTTTCTTTTCCAAGGAATGTGTAATCTTGTAGATAGTGAAATGGCTGAATATGCCAATATGCCCAATCTATCCACATTGCTTTAAACAGCTGAATTAAGTACGTTGTTATGCTTCCCTGACACTCCAAATATTTATGTCCCTATCATAGAATCAGCTGGGTTGGAAAAGACCTTTGAGATCATGAAGTCCAACTGTTACCCCAGGACTGCCAAGTCCACCACTAAAATCAAAAATACTCCATCATCTCCATCCTCATCCCTCAAGAGGAAGCATTCGGAGAGGAGTTTCCTGATGACAGGGACAAGGTTTCCTACCTCTGACATTTCACCTGGCTGGAATAACAGCAGAGAGGGGACACTGTCATCTGTGCTTGTGGATAGAGTCAGTGCTTTCTGGTTTCTAGGCCACTGACAGCTGTGCATGTGCATTTCCAAGCCTGGCCTAACGCATCCTGCCTTTCAGTGGGAGAAGTTTAAGTCACAGCACAACTTGTAAGGACAGAGATGGTGGTTGTTATACAGTTGCAAAGCAACATGTAGATGTACTTGTTAGATATTATGGACAAGTTGGGCAGTGCATCACTGTGGAGGGAGCCTAATTCTCCTACAGAATCTGCTTTATCAGGACGGGTCTTCCACAATGCCAGATAAAAAGTTGAATTGCCCAGCTTTCATCCCTACCAAATTATTGCCTGGGACAGCCTTTTCCCATTTCTAGCTGTTTGAAACCACTTTTGATTTCCAGCCTTTTTCTGAAGGTGCTAGGAGCTTAGAACTGGGAAGAGCAGGCTTGGAGGCTTTTCCCACTCCACCACAGCCTCCCTTTTTTTATAATTCTGGGAAATGAGGACAGATTTGAGTCATGCTTTTTTTGGGCATTATTTCTATGCCTGGTTTTGTTTTTGCACTGCCCACATGATTTATGGGGAGAGAATGTTATCTTTATGAGACAGACCCTTGTGAGTGGATATGCTTCAAGGAAGATAATCAATTATTTACATCCTCTCCTCTTGTATTCAGTGACTGTTGATTTTTATCCAGTGGGTTTCTATAGACAGAAAATGCTGATTTGCTCAGCAAATCATGTCTCTCTACCTGAAAGCTGGCAGTTAAAACAAAGCACTGATCATAGCTATGGCTACTACAGCACTGCAGTGCAGGAGCTTATTTTCTGACATGGTGGGTCAGGTTAAAAAACAAAAACCTGGAGGCTGTGCAATGAGGAGGTCAGGTCAGGAAGTTGATGATTTACGCCAGTGTGTAAACTAGGCTGGTAAGAGCTGTAACCCTAATTAAAAGCCCATATGTTGGTGGATCTCAGGGTGAGGTTAGTCACTCGGATCCTATTCACAGGTCACACAGGACATGGTGCAGGTTGAAGTCTTGGAAGCTTTATTATCCCAAATGGGAATTTGTTGAATTTCATGAGTTACATGTTTCTGCATTCAGAGCTGGTGATGACAAATGCTTTTCAGAGAAAAACCACCCTTTTTCTGGTCCTGTGTTCTTTTTATGTTGCTGGGCATCTGCCCAGTCTCCCACTCTCCTCCTACATGCCGTTTGTGGCAGCAGTGCTGGATGTTCTGTTTTTCTTCTCTAGCAGCTTCATAGTGCCTTTTCTGTGTTTAGGGGGAAGTTGCTCAGTCTCCATTTTTACCCAACAGATCTTGAAAATGTAATCTTCAGCCTGCTGTCTGCAAAAGGTTTTCTTTTAATTAAGATCTGTATACACAGGACAATGACAAGACATTTTCTACTTTTAATAGGAAAATTGTTTTGTCTTAAAACAGAACACTGTTTTCCTGCAGGGACATTAGCTGTGTCAAGTATTAAGTGACATATACTTGATATACTTCTCCCCAGACTGCATATGTTCTTCCTAAAATAACCTATTGAAAGTTACTTCTTTTTTGCTGCACAATGATAAAATATTTTTCTGTGTCTTTGAGGTTAAGGGGAAAATGTTTATGGGACATAATAATGAACTCATAGAACTGGGTCTTCCCAGTTGCTCAGTTGTGATGTTTTTCTCTTGTGTAGCATGGGTTGTGAAGTACATCGAGTCCTTTATTGACTTTTAAGTGAGTTTTCTGAAAGAATAACTATTTGTGACTGAGCTGATGAGCCTGCATGTATCAATCATTAAAAGATGACAAACTGTTTACTTATCCTGACTCCTATAAACCTTCCTCTGTATCAAACCCTATTGTGTGTGCCTTGTATTAGGATTTAAGCATTTAGGGGCTTAAGGAATGCTTGAACCCTGATATAAGAAATTCCTGAGCCAGGATTTGTAAATGTGGTTTCCTGTAATTTGGTCTTATTTTCAAATTTCCTGCTTAAGATCCCACAAAAAGGTTAGGAAGATGAATGCTTTCCCTCTGTATCAGGAAGGTAAAGTTCTAGATCACCAGCTGATCATTTCAGGTTTACAAGTGATGCTACCTATGAGGTTTGTACAAGGTTAAGGCAGCAAGGCAAGCTACAGCCCTACTAAAGAATCCCATTATCCCTTTTGCTGCCTCCACCTGCCTCACTTTGCAGGTGGCTGTTGCTGCAGCTCCTGCTTGTGTGTTAACTATGAGTTTTGTGTAGCCTAGTTTCTCACAAATGAGCACAACTGCAAGAAAATCAGCCTGTGGATGTACATAGGAGCTGGGAAAAGGGTTGGCTGGCATTCTTCTGGAGAATGCTTCTCCAGTGCCTTCTTCTAGGAGAGGAATATATATTTGAATGAATGCACAGATCGCTGGCTCAGAGGCAAAACAGATGCCTGTTTTATAGATGCCTTTACAGTGCTTTGTAAGTTTCCATATACAAGTATTTTGTGAAAATTTGGTTTTTGAAGTCTGTGAAATTCTCAAAGTGAAGACTTACAGTAAAACCAGAAGATACCAATTATAGACTCATAGAATAGTTAGGGTTGGAAAGGACATTAAGATCATCTAGTTCCAATCCCTCTACCATGGGCAGTTATTAGTTCCATAGTAATGATAAATGCTCTGTATAGAAAACAACCAGTTTTGTAGGTATAAAAATCATGTGGGGTGGGGGTTAGGCTTGGTCTATGAGCTGTTGTCACATGAGGAACTCACGGGACATCTGTTACTGATTTGGTGGTGCTGTGTTACAGCGAAATTCGTAGTGCTCCGGTTTAGTGGCTATTCAGTCACATTCAGGCTGAAGTCGAGGAATATGTTGTGGAGGGAAACCTGGCTAAGAGAGTTGTTTCTTTGATTTGCTGATCTTTAGTGCTCTCAGTGAGCTCCCATATCCCTTCCTAGCTGCTCTGGGGTGGCTGAGCTGGGGATGCAGACTGCATCGGAGTGTTGCAGTCATCCTCTTCCTCAGGACCTGCCTTGAAAACGCCAGTTCAGTGGTGCTGGAGAGAGCTGAAATGTGATCAGTGGTCTGCTGGAAACTAGTTCGAAGGCTCCTTTTACCTACACCTGATGAATAACTGCTTGATACTTGATAACAGGGAGGTGGGAGCAGAGGTTTTAGCAATGAGGGAATGTCAGACCCATCTCTCTCTGATATTAATGCTATAAATTAATGTCCCAAACCCAAACAATATTTCGTGACGAGAATGGTTAGACTAATAAGGCACACATTGTCTCTTGTCTATTTTGATCTCTGTTTAGTCCACGGCTATAATCAATCATTTGCCATCATCAATACAGGTTGTCTTAGGAAGCACCTGAAGGCATCTTTTGGCATTGAATAGTAATAAGCAGCACGCTTGGTGGCATTATTTTTACTTGCGTGGAGTTGAACTGAGCAGGGCAGGCTGAACCCAGCTCAGGCTGCGTGCTTCCCGAGCAGCAGCACCCTCCTCGCTGCCTTTGGTTCGCTGCTCCATGCAGCTCTCCTCTCCTGGTGCAGCCTCACGTGGCTGCGTAGCGGCACAACGAGGACTTGAACATTGCCGAGCGGCTTCCCGGCGTCTCTCCGTGCTGCCTGCCCGCAGGTGAGCTGGAGGAGGCTCCGGGCTCCGCACCCAGGAGCTTTTAATCCCCGTTTCCTATCGAAGGGGAAGATCCTGAGGAGGAGAGGAGCAGGGCAGCGTATGCAGGGCTCCGGCACAGACGGTCGCAGCAGCAGCAAGTCAGTAAGTCAGACTGCACCATTTTCTTCTCACCCTGCATAAAGGCAATGTGAGAAGCTGAAGAGAGCTGCCCCCTCCCCCGCCTGGCGGTGGTTGCTGAAGTGGAGCCTTCCTCCCTGTCAGAAGACACAGCCTATCTGAAGGAATCCCAGAAGACCTTCCCAGTTTGGTGATGTGTGTTTAAAGGCCTATTTTTCTTCTTTTGATTGCTTTTCTTTTCCTCACCAGCTAAGCCTGAAGCTGCCTTCCCTCACCGTGCCAGCCAAGCTGCGGTGGTGTCAGCCTGCTAGTGCGAGGCTGTGAGCGCTTTTGCACACTGCGTGTGTGGACCTGGCTCTCAATGCTCCCAGCTTATGGGTACTGCAGAGCCTGGAGCAGAGCTGTGACCTTTTCTGGGGTGCCGGAGGAGGAAGAGTGGATTAACATCGTGAAGTTCGGGCTCGCAGCCAGGGCCCTTGCATTAAAAATAAACCACCTGGATAGCCTGGTGTGGTGGAAACAGCTTCCTAGGAGCTGGTGTTTTCCTCTGCAAAATGGCTCATGCGGCCGCTTCCATAAAAAAAGTTCGAGAGTCTGAACTCGAAGAGAGGGAGAGAAACCTTGAGAAGGAAAGGAAAAGGCAGCGGAAAATCTCTAGGGCAGATCGGAAACGCAAGGTATGAGGGGAGAAACGGCCCCTTTCTCTTCCCCTCCCCCCCCCCCCCCGTTGTGTGCAGCCCTTCCCAGGGGTTCATTGTCATGGTAATGCTCTCCCCTTCATTTTCCTAACCTTTCATATCCTATTTCCCATTTGCATCCTTTCCCATCCCCTGTGAACTTAGCCCAGCTGCAGCCCTGTGATTCAAGTGCTGCCAGTCATGGCAGCCCACAGATATCCAGGGACCACCCAAATAGAGATGGCCACGGGCACACAGTTTGGCACCTTCCCTTCATCCCCCAAAAAGGGCAAGAGGTTCATGTCCTCATTCAGGATCCAGGTCTTTCAAGCCTCCAGCTGACCCAAAGAACTTGTCAGGGAGGGATGTGGCTGTGTTTGTGCTTTGCAGCGTGAAGGTGCATTTCTGTACTTCACAGCAGCTTTTTTTATCCATTTCCCCATTTTTTTACTTCCCACATTCCCAGCAGTGGGAAATGCTGCATGCGAGCCCTGTCCTGTGGTGCTGGGTGTGATGGCCAAGTCACTCTGCAGTTGGTACCAACCCCGGGTGAGCAGCCGTGATTCACACTGCCACTGCAGGTGTATTTTTCTAGCCAGGGCCTGAAACACCAGTCTGCAATCTGTTGGGTTTTGTGTCTCTTGCTGGTGGCAGTCTTTGGTGCTGTGAAGGCATATCCGTTTAGATAGTTCAGTTTTTGGGGAGGTTTACTCCTAATTCATAATTAACTCTTGTTCTCTTTCTGTGTTAGAACTGGGGAATGACATCTCTGAAAGCTT
>NW_009911507.1:0-12292 GCF_000696875.1 Nestor notabilis | reverse complement strand
GAGAGCTTTGAAGTGGTGGGGGGGGGGGGGGGGGAAAGGGAGGAAGAGAATAATAGAAAATAAAAAAATCAATAGAGATTACTTATTTGCCAGCTCACTCTGTACTTTTCAAGTACACAAGAAATATAGAATAGCAGAGAAAATATTAACCCCCCCAAAGGTTCTGTTAAGGTTAGCTTTACGGCTGTATTACATCGGGGGTGCCTGTGTTAATGCCTCCTCATTGCCATTTATTTTCTCGCATTTCCAGAATCTCTAGATTGTGGTGTGCACTAATTCATTCACTGACACCATGTTTGGATGTGTTCTTCATAATATTCTTCTGGAAGGGATCATCTCAAGAGACATAATCTGTCCTTTTTTTTGTTTCTGCTACACTGCATGCATACAGAGATCTCTCTGTAAAAAGGAAAAGAACAGAATCCTGCAGTGTAACATTTGAATTTACAGATCCTTTTGGCAAATCTCTAGGATTGAGAAGCCATCTGCTCCCTTGGCATACCTGGGAAATGTTGAATTAATTTTACATTCAATCATGCAGATTTTCATATTCTGAATTGCATGACTTCAGTAAAATTCCCAAGGCCGTGTGATACCTCTGGGACCTTTGGCTATGATCTCCTTGACTTTTAAATGGCTCCCTTGGCAGGGTTTGTTAGGTTGCATTAGGATTCTCTGTGTCAAAACAAGAATGTCATTTCTTACGTGCGCAATGCTTGGGTGCTGGGGCAGAGTGTCTTGGGGCAGATTGGGATTATTGTCCTAATCCCCTAAATGGGGCACTGCAGCATAAGGTAGCTTTTGTGATTATGGTTTTGACTGAGAAATTCTCTGCAAAAGAGCCCCGTTTTATTTTTTAAAAAGGAAGTATTTAATGTGTGGCTGTCCTTGCTGGAGGGGCTTTTTCATGTTTGCCCAGCACCCATCTCGCTTACTTCGTCACAGCATGTTGTTTTTCCTGATTTTCATATATCCTATTTCATCAGTATGTTTGATTCAAATATGTATTCTACTACTTTAATTAAAGCTGGATAGAACGAATACTTCACCTGCTGCTCTCTCTTTTCCTGGAGTTCTGCATATCCCTGACTCCAAGTAGACAGACTCAGGACACGTTTGTGTTAGTGATCGTATGTGGTGATGCAGGCTCCTAATCAGATTTTCCCATCTAGGGAACACCAGTAGCCTTTGCTTAGAAAACATTGAGAATACCTTAATGTTTGTGTTTCTTCCTTCTTAATATTCAGCGACAGCCTTGGCTTCTGTCTGCCTTTTACTGCGGCTGTACCTTGCTGTTACATAAACAAGGGCATGGCTGCACCCTAAACTTGCCTCTCTGTGGTACAGAGTGCAGATTAGGCTGAGCATCTACCCTTTTGCTCCTTCTGCAGGAGACATATAGCAACATGAGGATGAGTTTGTTTATGTTTGTATGTGTGTTTGTATGTAGACACCCTCATGCTGTGCAGAATGCGCGGTGTATAGAGCATGTTAGGTATGTAACTGTGTGTGTACACACACTCATACACAAAATATATAATATACATTATATATAATATCTGTAATCAGAAATTTAAGTGAAATACATGATACATATATTTACATATATGTCACTTAAATTGCAGCAGAAAAATCCATTATTCTATTGCAAAATGTGACTGTCTCCGAGTAGGCGCAGAACCCTCTCAGTTTTTGGGGATTTCCTTGGAAAATGGAGGCTATGAGCAAACGGTATGTGCAGGCCCATGAAAGATGAAATGTCAATGATTTTTCTTTGATTGCCCTTAGCACTTAAACTCTTTCTGCATATGGGGCATACGGTCCCAGCTTTGTGATTTATTTAAAAGCTGTTGCATTGCAGTGTCTGGTTTTCAGCACGACAGAGATCCATTTTGTTTGTAGGAACAGTAGTGAGGGGGGAATATGCTGACATAAGGTATCGTGAGCTGCCTTTTCAAACCTTGTTTGGATTTATGCCGTGTACCGGTACATGTTGTATGCATGGAGTGCTGATAAGGCTTTGGGATGGAAACTTTTCCTTTGGCCCTGGAACATCCTGATTATGCAAAAGAAGGTAATGAAGGGCCATCACTTTAGCTGTTACATTCTGCCAGCATGTTGGGCATCTATTCGTACTGTCCCATGCTTCTGCTAGCTTCTGGGCATGCTGCATGCTGTGGGACTAGTGTGGCTTTGCCTCTTCTCTTGAGTATTTTTTTTATGATATTTGGCAGTGTGATCATCATCTGTCTTGACAGCAGCATTACAAAGACTATAGCATCTGTGCTTCTTTGGTAGGACCAGAATGTTCTTAGATGTCATCGTGTCTGGACATTGCTCTGGACAATAACAGTTCCCTGGCCATTAGCAGAGCTGGGAAGAGGGCCAGCATCAGTAGCATTCTTCCTCAGGTGATGTCTTTGCAGTCCTTCAACATTTGTAGTTCTTTAAAGATGGACAGATATATTCCACACCCCAAAATTGGGAAAAGGTGTTTGCAGGCTGAAGACAAATTTGAAGACCTTCTTTTAGGTTCTTTCTGAGACCGAGTTGATTGATATTTTTTTTTTTAAACCAGTTGACAAGTCAGCTCTGCTTATCTTGCATTTATATGGGAAATCTTCACATTTCTGCATGCAATCTTTACTTGCAATGTTGAAAACCACATACTGATGCAAATACATGTATGTAAGCAAAATAACCCCAGTGGTCTAAATAGTGGCATGGATACCTGAGTGTCTCAAGAGTATTAAATCCAGGTGCTAACACAGGAGGTGAGTGGCTTAAAATGTGTAGATTTTATTGAAATTTAGGCATGACTAATTCCATTATAGCTAAGTTCAGGATATGTAAGGCCCAGCCCCACTTGCCGCAGTATTTTTCAAGATAGCTGAATACAGCTCATCTTTTGCAGAGTGAGGAAAGGGAGACAGCTTGATTATATGATGGTCACTCACTGAGTCAGCAGCAAACCCGGAATTACAGCCTTGGAATCTGGCTTCCTAGCCCCTGGCAGAATGTAGCACATGCTTGCTTTTCCCTGTCTAAAATACTTTCCAAAGCAGACAGAGCTTCCTGTCTTTGCATGTGACAAGTGTTTAAAAGGTTTTAGAAAACCTGCAGAAAATAAAATCCCAAACCAAAAAAGCTGTTACCAAAACTTGATTTTGCTGCCAAATAAACCCAGTTATTGAATGTACAAATACAGGAAGCTGATGCCTTTTATCCTTCTACCATGAGTGATAAGGATAGAGTTCAACTTCTGGTCTCTACTAGCAGTAAGTGGGTATTTATTTAGTATTTAAACACACAGTTGTAAAATAGTTAAAAAACTTTTACACCTTTTTTTTAAAGGCCAGCCTCATGAATTCAGCATCCTTTAGCATAAAATGTCCCACAGCATCTGGAATATTCCCCATTGCTCGCTAGAAGCGATTGGGAAACAATTTTGTCTTTCACCTGAAACCCCAAGCACTGTCAAAGTTCATACAGAGCTGCTGCTGCTGCCAAGCAATATCTGTGGAAGGACAAGGTTGAAGGGAGATATAAAAAGCTGCTGCTGTCAGCAGAATTCAGATGTGTGTGGGGAAGAGGCAACACATCACATAGCTGCAGAAGACAGGGACTGAGTTTTCTTTGTTTTTCTTCAATAGCAGACTTCTTTTCACACTACCAGCTCCTTTTTCACAAACAAAACCAGAAAGAAATCTCACATTACTAAATTCACGTAGAAAATGGTATCATGTTTATCTCAGAAAAGGGCGGAAAAGCCCATTTGAAATTCAAGTATACTTTTGGCATCTGGTATGTGGGCTCTGCACTGAGGCTGGTAGAATCATAGAATCAACTAGGTTGGAAAAGACCTTTCAGATCATCAAGTCCAATCTTTACATCAGGACATGATAGCCACAAAGGTCATTCCTTTGGAAAGGGCCAAAGTTTCAGCAAGTAAGGGAGGACAAGGGGGAATTAATGACAGCTTGGGCATGCTAAAAAAAAGGTGTCGCCAGGAGGAAGTCATGTGGAGGTCTGGTGCTTTAAACTGAGATTTATATTAGACATTAGGAAGAAGGTATTCCCTGTGAGGGTGGTGAGGCCCTGGCACAGGTTGCTCAGAGAAGCTGTGGCTGCCCCATCCCTGGCAGTGTTCAAGGCCAGGTTGGACATAGGGGCTTGGAGCAACCTGGTCTAGTGGAAGGGGTCCCTGCCCATGGCAGGGGGTTGGAACTGGGTGAGCTTTAAGGTCCCTTCCAAACCAGACCATTCTATGACTCCTCACTCTTGCCCAGACCTAGTTTGGTTCATGGGTGCCAAACCCAGCATGAACATGCCACAGGTTCAGCATAGAGTTTGTATTGAGCTAAGGAAGAGCAATAAAGTCTCTCACTGTTTAAACTCTGTATACTTGAAGCCTTCAAGGTTTATTGCAGCTTTAACCCACTGTTTTTGATTTAGCACCAAATCTGCTCAATGTTGCGTTCGTTGCCTTGGCAAACATCTTTGTGATTCACTAGTTTTCTAGATGTTTCAAATGCCTCTTCAGCCCTGGAAAAAAAAAAAAAGAATCTTTTTGGTGTTTCATAACTGAGCATTTGTGTAGGTGGTGCCTATTCCTGATGCCCTTTGAGTGTCTACCTTCTGTATCTCAAACTAATGTTTTCATTATGTAGATATTTCTGGGCATGAAAATAATACCCCATTGTTTGCTTCCCTGTAAAATGGAGCTTCTTTTGATGACACTGCATTTCACCATGGGTGTTTGCTGCTTCACTTTCTAGGTGTCCTCTTTGTGGGGTGATGTGTGCATGTGACTGCAGCACTGCTGAAGCTTCCAAGTACTTGGCGGCGCGGGCACTCCCGCTTCATTTAGCATGCACGTCCTGTGCAGTATGTCTTTGCCAAGCGAGATAGCCACTAAGTTTAATCTAAAGCTGTAGGTTTAATCTAGATGAGGTAAACTAAGCAGGGCTCTAAAGTGATAGCTGATTAATCTCTGTTCACCTTTCTGCAGATACAGATTGTCACCAGAGTGCCAAGTGTCATTATTTCCTTACCGTTATTTGAGACTTTTGCACTGGTTGCTATAATTAAACTGGCAACAAATACACAGTATTCTGAAATAAAGCAAGGTGTTGTAGTGAAGACTGATGATCTATAAGTCCTTTGTTTCTGGTGAGAAAGGAGCAATCTCCTCTGCAAGTTTAAATTTGCTCACCTGTGTGTATTGTTGTCTAACCATACCTGATTTACATGTGTTTTTTGAATTTAATTCCCTTGGTTATTTTCAAAACACAAGATTTATTTGGCCTTAATAAACCGTATGTAGACAGTATTTCAAAACATAGATCATACCTTTTGGTATTTTGAGTAAGCTCTTCAGAGCTTTGCATTGAATTGGAATACTGGAGAAAATACTGTCTCAATAGATGGGATTGTGGGATAGGTTAGTAGATTGGTGTCATTAAATAAATATAGATAGTGGTGATGATTGCTTGTTGTGTATTTAAGTGAGGAGAAGCATTCCTGGTCTTGAGCCTGGGGCTTGTACAGCACATACATTGGACCCACTGGTACTTTTCCCCTCATTGCAGTCAGCATAGTAGGTACAGGAGTGGTCTTCATCTTTGATCCTCTCTCTCACTCCCTGCTACTTGTGCAGGAAGGCATGGGGTAGATGAGGGAAACTGATCTATATTAGCATTCTTTCATAAAGGTTGTAATAGTTGTCCTGTTACTTGCCTCACAAGAAGATAGGGTAGGAGGAATACTTGGGTGGGGACATCTGTCTTACTGGGGCCTCCAGAGCTGCTGCTTGGCTGTCAGCTTGTGCACCACTCCTTGCTGGCAGCTGGAGCCACAGTTCTCATCTAGCCATGAGACGACAGAGCAATACAGATATGGGTACATACCTTTTTGCTTCTTTGTCCCACCTTCCTTCCCCCAACAGAGATAAACCATTGGGCTCATAGCTCCATTGAGTTAGATACTGTACACAGGAGTAGGAAAAGGAGGCACCGACAAAGATGCCCAAAGAAGTGGTGAATGCTCCACCCCTGTCGGTATTCAGGACCAGGTTGGACAGAGCCTTGAGTGACATGGTCTAGTGTGAGGCATCCTTGCACATGGCAGGTGGTTGGAACTAGATGATCTTAAGGTCCTTCCCAATCCAAACCATTCTACGATTCTATTAAAATGTGTTCGTGGCTTGCTCAGTCCTTTTGCATTGTCAAGATTGCTTGATGCAATCCGATTTAATGGTCCACATTTTGGATTTTATGCCTGGTTTGAGTCATAATGTGATCATTTCTATGGAGTTACAGAAGTGCCCAAAAGTTTTCATCTCTCACTCCATCTATTTCAGTAAAAAGAACTTTTGCTGAACTTTAAAAAGAGCAACCAAGAGAGAGGATAAATGCAGCACTTGCCTATGGTGACTGCAGCTAGTCTGATCTCTACAAATTTAAGAAGTGTGAATCCTACTGAGCAGGAACCATAAGTGATTAAAAAAACAGAGAGCATTTACAGGCTGAAGGAAACTATACCAAACAAACTTCTGTGGTTTGTTGTTTGGGTTTGTTTACCTTCTCATAAAATGTGGTGTTATGTCCTTTAAATTGGTGATGTTTTCCGCACCCCTGGGAAGAATTATTACATTATGTTTGGGGAGTTTTGCGTTAAGTGATTAAAAAAGAAGTGTTTGAAGGGAGATTTTACAAATGGAGGTCAAGAGCTGAAAAACTAATGTAGATGTCAGATGTGAAACTGTGGCATGTCAAGCTTTTAGGAATCTGGCTTCTATAATTTAGTCCCTCAGGCTTTTTCCATTGGACTCCTGGGGAAAGTTTGGCACCTGGAGTAATAGTGGCATATGAGCATTGAGAGGTCATACCTTAATGGTGAGACTTGGATCCCTATGCCCTAGTGTATATATTTGCCAACATTTAGAGCATCCAGAGTGTGGAAACAGTGAGTACGTCTGTAAGCAGTAGAGAAGGATGATTGCCATTCATGCAGTAGTTCTTGCCCTGAGATGGTGCCCTCTCCATCAAAGACTCACAGCCCAACTGGGGTGTGTGTCTTGGGATCTGTCGGTGATAGAAATGGGTTTTCAGCGTTTTCTTTGCAGGCACACACGAGTATTGCTTCAGAATTTAAACAAATGTGTTTTTATCAATATATATTTCTTGGTCAAGTGTCTTTTTGAATTTCATCCTGTTTAGTTAATGTAGTGAAGGTGGAAAGAAGCGTTCAGTGTACCATTTGGGATGCTGTCTGATGTTTAACTCCTGTATGATAGCCAAATATAGAACGTGTTCCAGGGTAGAGGCCTGAACTTGTCTTTAGGAAAAGATCCTCTGATGTCAGAGGGAATTGTTATTTGTAGGTCAACATTATCAGCCCTGTAGCATTTTCCAGGTGCATTGAAAAGCCCTTGTTCCTCACAGGTTCTATTCTTATCCTAACAGAATGGTATGTAAATTACCTTGACTTGGTAAGCAATTTTTTTTGCTTTTTTATGAGCTTGTCATCAACTTTATCCAAACTTAATGTTTTGTTTCTTCCTCAGAATTTTAGCAAATTACTACAGCTGATAGTAAAACAAATTTTCATATTTTATTGACTTGACTCCCTATGTTCACAAAATACCGATTGTATTACTTTTTGAGGTTGTAGGTGTTACTTGAGGTTTTCTTTAAAAATAATTCCTGTTCTCTGCATTGATCCCAAGCAATTCATTTTGTGCAGTCATTGTGGCACTGGGTAGTTTTGTTTGAACATCTGACAAACTTCTCCTCCCTTACTGGAAGCTGCTTCTTTAGGGGAGGAGGCACAGTTTGCAAGAAGTACTTTACTGTACTTAATTACACATTGAATGTACCTGTTAGCAAGCTGTTAGTAACCCTGTAGGCTTAGCTGAAATAAACATTCTTTTCCTCACCAGTCCATAGAGTTGCTGAGGTGTAAGTAGGAGTAGACATTCCACACCGTTTCACAATTGTATACAGCATTAGAGCATATAATATGAATTACTGCAACGGGACAAATGTAATTAAGTGAATTTCAGATGGTTCATGGAGCTGGCACTGTACAAAGTGTTAACGTGTTGGCACTGTTTTAAGGGTCGTCTCTCAGTAATTATGGAGAAAAGTTCCATATATTGTAAATTGATGTAGTGTTTTGCTGATAGCTTTTCAGGGAGTGCTTCAAAACCATGTTGATACTCTATTGATCCTTCCCCATTGGGATCAGTACAGATTAATTGCTAGCTGCCCTTTTACAAGTGACTGAAAACAAAGGCTGCAATTTTAAAAAAAGCCCATAATTACCATCTATTTGTTGATGCTAATGAAGAATTAATTTTAACCTCTTCACTATATAGTATGCTTATTAGCTGCTTAGGGCTTTGGAAAAGAGAGAGTTGTAGGGAACTGAGCCTAAATAGGTTTCCAGGCACACATTTGGCTTTAAGCTGACAGAGGGGGAGATTTAGATTAGATGTTAGGAAGTTATTCCCTGTGAGGGTGGTGAGGCCCTGGCACAGGTTGCCCAGAGAAGCTGTGGCTGCCCCATTCCTGGCAGTGTCAAAGGGCAGGTTGGACGGGGCTTGGAGCAATTTGCTCTAGTGGAAGGTGTCCCTGCCTGTAGCAGGGGGTTGGAACTGGGTGAGCTTTAAGGTCCCTTCCAAACCGAAACAGTCTGTGATTCTGTTTCTGTGATTTTCATCCTCCGGCAATATTTCCACTGTAGCTGGTGGGAATTGTGTTGTGGACTCTGTTCCCCTGCTGAGGAAGAAAGACTAAGAAAGAACATGAACAGAAGGGGGAAGGGAAGTAAGGCTTGTTTTAGAAAGTTGTCTTTTTTGCATGTGTACTGGAAAAATCCCTAGAGACTAATTGTCTACAAAAAAGATGGTTGGATCAGGCCATGAAAACTTGAAGCATTTGATATTTAGAAAATATTAATGTGCTGCTATTACTGTACGTAAACTGAGGAAGGGTGGGATTTTCCCCTGGTAATTTAGATCTGCGTTCTCTTTATTTCTGTATATAAAACAAAGCCAGTGTTTAGGCGCGGCACCCACCTGAAATGGATGTAGCTCTTATTTCAGTAGGCTGGTAGAAGATTTTCCCCCAGCCGATAGAACTGTAGTTACAAACCTCTCTAGGCTGTTTTAGGTTTAATAATTTAAGTTTATTTTAAATTATTTACTATTTCTGGCTTATGCTATGTCAGGATGTCTAACAAAGGCACACCACTGCTCCCAACCAGTGCTGACAATGCAGCTGGACTCAATTCCAGTCAGAAAACTTGCAGTGTTTCATATTTAGAAAATAGGAAAGTGGTGCTGTGACCTAAGGAAGGATGAGAATTTCTTTTTTCCTGATAATTTAAATCTGCATTCTCAATTCCACTTGTTGCTCATGGAAAAAATGATGTACGGGTAGGTATTTTGCAAGTTTTTTGGTAGAGTGGCACAACTGTGCAGAACAGATTCAGTAATATTGAAACACTGATGTGAGCCTTAAATTGACATGCTGAGCTGCTGTGTGCAGAGCAAGTTTGGCTTAATGAGTATGGAATAATTTTGCAAAATGGCGTTTGCTGGAGATGAAAAAGTGAATTGGATTTATAAAAATAATAAAAAAAGACATTAGTTTGACTGGTCAGTGGCAAAAGCAACGGATATATCACAGCAAAATTTTTTGAAAGAAATGCCTGGAGACTCCATAACAACTAGATGAAATACCCAGTATTCTAAATGCTGTTGCTGTGCTGTCTGTGCAGGAGGAGCCTTCACCCCCTGACACAGCACCTACACTGTCTGTGCTGCGCATGACAAATGGCAACTTCAGTGCGTGACCACGGCATCAGGGCTATTTTTAAGATGACAAAAAATTCCCTGCGTTGTGTTTTCTTTCTTTTTGTTGATTATTAAAAGGACTACACAAAGCCTGCAGTATTTTCTGAAAGACAGATAAACTGCTTGGTCACTTCGTGGGTAATAATGGATTCATTACTTTTTCTTTTCCTCAGATACAGGCACCAGCAATATGTACTTTAGTAGAGCTGCTTCCCTGAAGTAGTGCATGGGGTGGCCTGCTGAATGACGAGGCCTCGAAAATGATTTCCCAAACAGGAGAAAACAGAAATAATTAATAACTGTGCAGAGAGCCAGCTCTGCATTGCAGCATGAATTCTCCCAGGCTGAAGGAAGTATGTGCTTGGCCATCTTCCCTGTGTTTCTAAGGTGCCAGTACAACTGATGCAGGGTGGTAGGTGCCTGTCTCACTTGAGTTACACTGAGGATTTCTCCCTCCATATTTGTTTTTACCTACTGGTACAGTGCTTTTCATGTAAACCTGAGCATATGTTTGCTCTCAGTTTGATGACTTCAGTTAAATGAAGGAACAGAAGGAAATTCCCTACTAGCAGCTTAGTAGAAACCAAAGTATTGCTTCAACCTAGGAGTATATAGTAGGAAAAAGCTAACTAACATCAGTTTTCCATTTATCTCTTTAACTATTAGATATTAGGAAGTTTAACTATTAGACATTAGGAAGAAGTTCTTCCCTGTGAGGGTGGTGAGGCACTGGCACAGGTTGCCCAGAGGAGCTGTGGCTGCTGCATCCCTGGCAGTGTTCAAGGCCAGGTTGGATGGGGCTTGGAGCAACCTGTGATTTAGCAGTACATGTTCCCTTATATTGAGCAATAAGCCGTCATTATTTTGTAGTCTCGACATAGTTGTAGTAACAATTATTGGTCCAGAAGCCTGAGATACAGGAAGCATTGTTTGATCCTTTTTTAACGTAGCTGGTCAAACCAACTTCAGTATGAAAACTCCATGTTATGAAAATAGAGCTCTTGAGAAGAACCAGCTTCCTTCTGGAAAGGGTTTTTGAGGTGGACAGGGTTAATTTAGAGATAGGGAGCTGCAAGTAAAAATTATAAAAGAACACTTGGTTTTATAACAGTATAGACTATAATCTCAGCACATTGAAATCCCTGACAGATTTGCTAATGATTGCAAGAGATTTAGAATTTTTTCCAGCAGATTTCCAACAGGAGATAATTCACCTTGTATTACATAACCATCTTAGTGCTTTATATTTTTAAATGCAGTTTGTGACCATTTGTTCAATTTCTGTAATACAGCTCTACAGTAGAAAGAGAGATTATTTATGATGGAAAATAATGTTAAGCAAATATACCTTGAGGACCAAAATGTTCTTTAGATATGTCTTATGTTCTGTGACCTGTGCTGTTCAAATCACCAGGTTGTTCACTTGAGGAGAGCTCTGGTGTTCTGAAACTATAAATGTTCTAAAGATAATGATTAATTAGAAAAGCAGAAAGAGCTTGAAAATCACAAATGGAATTGAAGATAAATTTGCAAAGGATAAAATGAAGGTTGTCCTGGATTCAACTATAGCAGTCATTTTTCTCCTTCTTAGTAGCTGGTGCAGTGCTGTGGTTTTGACTTTCAGCCTGACTGGGAGGAAGTGGCAAAAACACCCCATTGTGACTGGTCCAGGGGCTCCATGCATCCTTGACATAGACTATCTCAGGAGAGGGTACTTCAAAGACCCGAAAGGGTATTGATGGGCTTTTGGTATCGCTGCCTTGGAGACAGAGGAAATTAAGCAGCTGTCCAGCTTGCCTCGTCTCTCAGAGGATCCTTCTGTTATGGGGTTGCTGAAAGTCGAAGAACAAGTGCCAGTCGCAACTACAGCAGTGCACCGGCAGCAGTATCACACCAACTGAGACTCCCTGATTCCCATCCATAAGCTGATCCATAGACTGGAGAGCCAAGGAGTGATCAGCAGGACCTGCTCACCCTTTAATAGCCCCATATGGCCAGTGCAAAAGTCTAATGGAGAGTGGAGACTTAACGATAGACTATCATGGCCTGCATGAAGTCACACCACCATTGGGTGCAGACATGCTAGAACTTCAGTATGAACTGGAGTCAAAGGCAGCCAGGTGGGATGCCACACCTGATATTGCCGATACGTTTTTCTCAATCCCTTTGGCAGCAGAGTGCAGGCCACAGTTCGCTTTTACTTGGAGGGGTGTCCAGTACACTTGGAACCGACTGCCCCAGGGGTGGAAACACAGCCCTACCATCTGCCATGGATTGGTCCAGACTGCACTGGAACAGGGGCAGGTTCCAGAACACCTGCAATACATTGATGACATTATTGTGTGGGGCAATACAGCGAAAGAGGTTTTTGAGAAAGGGAGGAAGATCATCCAAATCCTGCTGACGGCCGGTTTTGCCATAAAACAGAGC
>NW_009911506.1:1017-8186 GCF_000696875.1 Nestor notabilis | reverse complement strand
GAAGGGAAGGGAAGGAAACTCTCAGCTAGGATAGCACCCAAATTTAACTGAGAACCTGTCTGACTGGACAAGTACTTGCATACCTGAACTATTACAGCTGACTTCATTAACAGTGTCAGAAATTCTCATTTGCAAGACATCTCTCAGAGAGGCATTTGTATTCTCAGCTTGCCCCTGAGTAGGTTTAGATAGACAGATGATAGCTTACACAAATAAGTGTATATTTGTACTTTCCAAACACATGTGAAAGTTAAACCTGAAAATGTTAAGGGTCCTAGTTTGAATAAGCAATGAAAAGCGCAAGGGAGTCAAGAGTAATGGGGGAGCCAAAATGCTCATTGAAGTAAGGATATGATGAAATCTAAAAGCAGGTTATCCTATATCTGTGCAAAAAGAGGAAGAAAAGGCATAGTGTTACCTACATGAGACCACCCCTTTCCCTCGGCTGAGTTACACCAGTTACAGGTAATTGCCCAACCAAGAACGTTCAGGAAACAGGAAGGTCCTGTGTCACGCCAGACCCATGTCCCACTCAGCAGAATAATACCTCATTGCTGCCCATTCCCCCACCTGCTCTTTTAGCAGGGTGATGGGGATGAACCCTGCCTTTCAGTTCATCAACCTGCTGTGGTCAAGTGTTTCCCATGATTGCTTTGCTTGTGCCTAACATCTCTCTCACCTAGTTTTTTGATAGGTCCAAGACAACTTAGTTTCCAAGGCTGCCTGGCACAGCCAAGATCTCAGAAGATACCAAAGATGTTTGAAATATCCAGCAGTCACTTTGCCACTACTAATAAAAGTCTAACTTCAGCCTCACTTGCCTCTCCTGGACACTAACCAGAAAATCAACAAGGAACTTTTGATATATGGTAAACCAGGATGCTGTACCGACAGCAGTTCATAGCATGTCCAGCCCTGGCCTCAGTTCAGAGAAGGGATTTACCTGAGTTCACATTCACCATAGTATTTACTTCACCTCAAAGCAAGGTCTTTTACAACTTTTTTACAAGCTGGCTGACCGGAGATAAGAACAAAATGTGCATGTTTTTACCTGTCCACATATACACAAGATTAGTGATCAACAAACCCCAGAAGTGCTGTGCCTGTTTCAGATAACACCTAAGACACTGGCATGGGTATCTGAAGTTTGCTAATCGTTTCTTGCTGTAATTTCTTGGATCTGCAAAACTAGGCTTGAAGAACTGTAAGAACAAGATGCAACAGCCTATTGCTGAGAAAAGATGAGGACAAAGCAAACATTTCAGATCCTTCTAAAAGGTTTAGTTGTGGCAATTCAAAAAAGGGTTAAAGGAAAAGAGTTTGTATTTTCCGTTCATTGCCTCACCTATTCTTTGTTAAGATACTGACTAAGCCTCAATATGATAGAAAAGAAACTGAAGAGGTCTTTGCTTGGCAGTGGGTCGAGAACAGCTGTGAAAATAAATGATGAGGAGAGAGAGAGAGAAAATATATGAAGTACCAGTATGCCTTACTGTACTTTTAAATTTATGCTGCAGATGGTGGAGTGTTTTTGAATCTCAGCACTCTGAAATAACTAACCTGGCAGGTGCACACCTGGTGGACTTCTAAAGGGAGAGATCCAACCATTATTATCATAGATGATCCAGTTGTTAAAGCTGAAGAACTGCATGGCCATGCAGTTTTTGGTGGTTTGTTGTTTTTTTTTATTTTAGCTGCATGCATATCTACATATCAAACCACAGGCAGATATTAAAGTCTGGATAAGAATTCATGCACACATACATACATACTTGTCCATCTCCACGCGCATGTCACGCGAGTATACATTTGTGAGTATCTGGAGTTAATGGGAGATAAGAGCATTCCAAGTATTTTCAGGTATTTTTATTTCACTTTTTTTTGGCATATCATTATCAGGAGTACTAACAATAGGAAAGAGGCTCTACCTCCAGTTAAAAAAATTATAAAAATATCCCTCAACCAATGTGATTCTTTTCAACATCTGCCTCTTTCACAAGAAAGCATGCATGAATAATCAGACCATAGTGCTGCTGTTAATTGTAAAAATCATTAGTAAACTTCCAGGTGCTGTTTACTATATAACCATTGTAATTTTCTATCCTAAAATCAGCATCTCACCAACATCATTGTCTGCCCTGGGGCATGGGGATTGTGCAGCTTTTACATTGTCAAAGGCATTTGCAACCCCATTTGCTAGCAATGAAAGAAATGGATCCACACCTGCAGTGTTTGAGGCAATAATTCCTAATATTAGCCAGACCTCATGAGGAGAGGGCTTTTTTGCCAATCCTTTATGATTCAACACTTTACAATCCATTTGAAATCATTTAAATATTCTTTTATTTTGTTACTCCTACCCCATGTTTATTCTTCCCTTCATTTCTGCCTCCTCCTGAAACAGACCTATGAGTAAGAGATATGTATTATACCATACCTATGTGGCTAAAGAAATGGAAGAATTAAAAACCACCTCTTATTTCAGACCATGAATTATTAGAGCTATCCAAGAAAAGAGCAGAAAGATATTCCACAATACAGTATGACTAAATACAGACGAAATCCAAATCTCTCTTGGAAATAACACCTGGTTTCTACCCAAAAAAAAGTTATTTCAAAGTCAGAATTGAATCTCTGGGCCAGAACAAACTGTATCTCCTAAGCCAAACTACAGATAACAAGGCCTCAGCTGGTTCAGATAGAATATTTTCCCTGACTTCAAGAGGGCTGCACCTGTTTGCACCTACCTGGGCTCTGCCCTTCTGTATTCTCAGCTATAAAATGCCAGCCTTCCACAAGTGTCTGGTCCTGTCAAAAATTGCTTTGGAATTGACAGATTTATCTTTGTCTCTGAAATGCCTTAACTGAATTGTCATCTTCAGTCTCCCCAAGAGACTCTGCTCAGAACAACTCATTGAAAGAGAATTCAAATCATCTCAACCATAATGTGGTTTCTGAGAAACTTCAAATGATGCTGGCTGCCAATTCAGAATTTGTTAGTGATTTAATAGAATTATTTTCATCTTCAGCATCATAAACATACCATTACTATGGTTAAAATTAATACTAAAACAACCATTGCAGTTATTTTTAACATAGCATACTCCTGGTGGGATCAGCTCTGAGCAGCTATTCCTAAATACAAATTTATGACTTGTAGCATAGACAAAAGGAGAAGAGCCACCTGAATACACTTAATTAGATGCAGCATAAAAATAATGTGATTTAGAATACTCCTACTTGCGCAAGATGGCTTGGAAGCCAGTGAAACTGCAGGGAAGGAATAAAGATCACACCACTGTAGCCTAAGGAATACACTGGAAGCCCTGACTTTTATAGTGCTGAGTCCCCCAAAACCTTTCCGGGTCCCTGAGACCTGGTGAATGCAGCCAATCTGAAAAGAAAAGAAAAGAAAACCAGAGGAGTTTTTCAGCAACAGCAAGAAGGGAGAAGGCTAATGAGAATAGGATGTACTGCTGGGACTTCATTCAGCATAGCATGCTTTAAAAACAGCACTCTACAGCAAAGCATTTAAGTATTTATTTAATGGCTGATGCTTGATTAAGATCAAGTCACTGGCACATAAATCCTGCCAGATTTCAAGGTTGACACACTCTGAAGTGTTTTATTGAACTGGGGCCCAAACAATACTGACTCAATTAGGAAGCAATTTTAAAAACTCTAAAATATATCGGTGTCTTTGTAACAGATTGTATTGTCTTCTATTATGAAGAAGGTTCTGCATTTTCATCAAAGAAATGATGAATTGTCTGGTAACATTTCCTTCATAAATAGAGACATTTTCTAAAACATTTGGTCTCACCTTTTAAGAATTCATCCATGAACTTTCTTCTGATAACAAGGAGAATTGATCATATAAATATGTTCTTTGAAAGTACATTTTAATTTCTTAGAAATATTTTTTCATAATATACTATCTAAAGGATATAAGTAAAATGCATCAGAGCTAGCGCTGGGGAACAGTCATCCACATCACCAAGGACACTATTTCCACATTTCTTAGCATTGACCTGTTTCTACTTGTGACCTAAAGGCCTTACAGGGCACTTCAGCAATTCTAACAAAAAGTCAGAGTTGATTTAGTGTTTTTAAACATATTTATTTCCTGAATTACCTTAAGGCAAAGACCATGTATTTGTAAGCATTTGTCCCTACTTTTACATTTTACTCAATGGGAAAATGCCTTGAAACTTCAGCTGAACTCATTTGGGATGCCCTAAGACCCCTGTGCATCTGTGAAGGCTTTAATGTGACTTCTCAAACTGTTTGTTTGATTCCAAGCACTTTGAAGTAAATGGAAAAAACTTTAATAGACATCAATAGGTTTGATTCAGATCCATTAGGTCTTGAGAGAACTTTTTTTTTAACAGACTGGCTATTGTGCTCTTCAATATTGACTCTCTTTTGCATCACTAGAAATTTATTTAAAATCTGGTCCATAAATAATCTGGTATTTACAATAAGTAATATACAGTATCATTTTCGTCCTTGGCTTCCACATAGCATTGTTCCAGATACTCGACTGGAAGTTTTTAGCAGGTTTAATTTTCATAACTCTATGAAGTTTGTTCCAAGATTTCCAGGTGTGTCTGATCACTGAGTTATTTGTCTTTAAATCTTTCAGGGTGAATTCTTGGTAGGTGCCAACCTTGCATGTGTCTGTTAATTGATGCTCTGTTTTCACCCATGGCAATTGCACTTCATCAGCCTGCCAGACTCTAAAAGCTTGAGCCAAATTAAAAGCCCACTGCTAGAGCTTTACATTTGGTAATTTTAAACCTCCATATTTAAGGTTGGCGAAATGTTTTGTACTTCCCATCTTCAGACTATGCTTTGGAGAAAGAAAATAGATATGGCCTTAGTCACTTGCATATAAGCTGTGCAAAAGCAATCTTGGAAATGCACAACTAATTTGTGGAGCTGAGATGATCTGAAACGTGAACTTGAACAGATTCTCATGTCTGAGATGTTCTTTTACATTCTGATTTACATTTACAAATCTTGTGACTTTAAAAGTTTCTCTCTGAAAGTATTTTCCTATCTTCCATGCATTAAAAGTAGCTGAAGGGATCATATACTACACTTGAAAGAGTTTTGATTTCAGACCACTTCATGTGGTAGTTTGATACCTGGGTGAAATCAAATACCACTTTCAGATAGCTCAAATGTATGCAAGAATATGGCCACATTTGCACCACCCAGCAAAGCAAAGCTAGCTGCTTTTGTGAAATCCTCTTTTGTTTTACACCTCTTTTGCAATATCATATCCTGTAGATTTCTGTATAATTGTAATTACCATATGTAAAAGACAGCAATTAGTTTACATTAATATACACAGAAAAGTATCTTGACCCCAAGCCAACATTAACTTTATTTTATTCTTGTGTAGATAAAAGCTCAGGGGAAATGCATATATTTGGTTGTGTGTTGTAGCCATCATCATTCAGATGTCACTTCCTCTGCTAATCCTGGAAAAGATCGTTGTGTGTTAGTCTGTGCGGGTGGTACAGGAATATAAATATTACCACTAATAATAAATTTACAACACTTCTTTATCATGCATAATCTAATCAATCATTCAATAAAAATCTGCCAGGGCCCCTAGGGTACCACCAGCACTGTCACTGCCTAGCCCCTCTGGGACCTCCCCCAACCCTGCCCATGGTTCAGGACACCACTGCAGCTCCCTGGGGCCATCAGTCCCTCCCCAGTGATGTTGCAGCAGTGCTGGTCTCCAGCCCCATCTCTGCCTCCATCTCCTTTTCCTTAGGGCTGGAGCCCCTGGTGGCACCCTGCCTCCAGGTCATCACTTGCTGTGTTGTGGTCTGCCAATGGACTCCATTATCAGCCATGTGGGACTGTGCCCCACAGGTTAGGACATGGCCAGCCCTGAGTCACCCTCAGGTCTGGTTGCTGGACCCCAAGAGAGCTTCCAGCCCATGCTGCGCCCTGACATAATCGTACAACATACAGTGGAGATTTAATTCATGCATTTCCTACATATAAGAAAACATACCTATCTTACCAAGCAGCTCCACCAAGGATTACACCATATTATAGAGCAACTTGGCAAATTAGGCCCTTTTTTCTACATTGTTTTTTTTAAGTTATTTTTTCAATTCACTGAGAAACTGTTGAATTGATACACTCTGCAGACTGAACATGTTTGCAAATGGTTTCATGTCCTTTTTAGGACTAAACTACGTAAAGGACAAAAGAATATTCCTTTCTGCACCTTAGGAAAGCAGCAATGACATGATTCAGCACACCTAATGAGACCTGTTAGGAACACAACAGCATTAGACTCCCCTACTGTCATTTAAGACAGCTCTAAAAAGCACTTCTTAGGGCAAAAGAACTTGGTTTCCAAAGGGACTGGGTTTTGCGGGGGGAAAGCTATGTTCCTCCATACCATAGCCACTACCACAATTGCAGCTCACTGCAGAAAGTAGGTGGTGACTCCCAGATGGCTCTGTTTTGTGATGATCCCTCCACACCCTGATAGCTTTCTCAAGACACCGTTTAGGTGAACTTTCATTAGAGACATGGAAAGAGGAGATAGGTGCTGACTTTCACTGCCTCTACTGAGCCATGAACCAGAGTTTGTCAAGTAAGGTAAGAGGAGAGTAATTCAGGAAAAAGCAGCCGGCAGCATGTGGCTGACCTGTGCAATTCCTCTCAGTATGAATGTGTTCTGTTGTAGGCTGTAGACTGCACCTGCGAACTGCTAGAGGTAACCAAATGCAGCAGCTTTGACACCCATGGGAATCCCTCCCATCCCAGGATCCCTCCTGTCTCCCTTGGATGTGAGGCTGCCACAGTGCTGTGTTCCCAGGTCCAGTCAGTGGCAAGGTGGCTGAACACATATTCCCAGCAGGCACACAGGCACAGGACATGTGGCCAGCTACGTGGATCAGCACAGAGAACAGTGCCTTTAATAACACCCACTCCCCTCAAAAAAACATGAGCCACACAGAGGCTCAGTCCTGCTCCTCCTCTCCAGCTATCAGGATTTAAATCCACTGGTGGATTTATGCACAAGTTATAGAATCATAGAATCATAGAATAGTTTGGGTTGGAAAGGACCTTAAGATTATCTAGTTCCAACCCCCCTGCCATGAGCACGGACACCACACACTAAACCATGT
>NW_009911506.1:0-325 GCF_000696875.1 Nestor notabilis | reverse complement strand
CCTTGCACTTGGCTTGGTTGAACTTCATGAGGTTGGCATCGGCCCACCTCACAAGCATGTCAAGGTCCCTCTGGATGGCATCCCTTCCCTCCGGCGTGTCAACCGAGCCACACAGCTTGGTGTCTTCGGCAAACTTGCTGAGGGTGCACTCAATCCCACTGTCCATGTCACCGACAAAAATGTTGAACAACACAGGTCCCAACACCGATCCCTGAGGGACACCACTCGTTACTGGTCTCCAGCTGGACACAGAGCCATTTACCGCAACTCTGCATAAGGCCAGACAGCCAGTTCTTTTCCCACCGAGTGGTCCATCCATCAAATT
>NW_009911505.1:48112-74148 GCF_000696875.1 Nestor notabilis | reverse complement strand
GGAGTGCGGTGGTGCCAAGAGGAGCTGGAGCGCTGCCCCGCGGTGGGGGTTCCCTCAGCCCGACCCCACGGGCGGCAAGGGCGAGCAGGGCGGCAGGAGAGCAGCGGTGCGGAGCATCTCTCATGCGGGAGCTGGGAGAAAAGAAGGCTGAGAGGGATCTCACAATGTGTATAAATAGCTCAAAGATGCCAGGAGGATGGTGTCAGGCTCTTTTCAGTGGTGCCCAACGGCAGCACGAGGAGCAGCGGCCATAAAATAAAACACAGGAAGTTTCATCTCGACATGAGGAAGAACTTGTTTACACTGAGGGCAGGGCACTGGAACAGGCTGCCCAGGGGGGTTGTGGAATCTCCTGCTCTGGAGATAGTCAAAACCTGCCTGGAAGTGTTCCTGTGTAACCTGCTCTGGGTGGCACTGCCTTGGCAGGGGAGTCGGGCTACATGATCTCCAGAGGTCCATTCCAACCCTAATGATGCTGTGAGGTGTCCTTCCCAAGTGGGCAGCAGCCCTTGGCCTGTTCTCCTGCCTCAATTTTGGTGAGCGTCGCTCTCTCTGATTCAGCACAATCACCACCAGTTGCTGCGCATCCTAGCATTTCTTCATAAAGCATCAGCTGCTGGAGTTGATGGGAAGTACAGGCACTTCGGCATAAATGAGCTCTGGTTTTAGCTTTAAGAAGAGTATAAAAACGAGGAGGCAAAAGTTTATAATCCAGTATGCATGTGGACACACATAGTCTCAAATATCTATACATACACATAAAGTCAAGTATCAATCATAAAGCAGGATACTTGGGAGAGAAGCTTAAAATAGATTTTCATACACAAGTGTTAATTGTGTTATAATCTGGTCACTGTGTCTATATTGAAAGTTGGCATTACATGAAAACAATCAAATTCTTGCTTACTCAGAAGTCTTAACTGGAAAAGCAACCTGTAAAACTATGCCTTTTCTTTCTTTTCTAAACTGCATGGAAAGATACAGCGCTTTGCAGAACAAACAGTATTTCATAGTGGAGACAATTGCGACGGCAGCTGTTACATGCCAATTTGGCTTTGTAACAAACACATCCGCTTGCTTTACTTTTTTTTTCCCCCAGTTTTCCTAAAATAGCTTTTTACAAACCCCTGGTCTTTAGCACTGAGTCTGAAGAAATGCCTACCCGTTTTGAAATGTCTGTGACCTTCAGTGGCTCTATAAACCAACTAAGCAAAACTGATATTTTGACAAAATGATCATAAATACTTGTCCTTTGCTTCCAGAGAGGTTTCACATTCTGTCACACTTACACAGATATATAAAATTAATGGTTTCTAAGCTAATCACCGCATTCTGGGAGCACCTGCCATGTGACTTTTTAACATTCAGAAACAGGAGGAGACTTACACAGTCATAATATTGCTCTTTTTTCCTTGCTTTTTTGAGCTGCCTAATTAAATACTGGTGATCCAAATATCATGCACTTGACTGTTATTTTATCACCTAAAATAGATTTGGCCTGACCCTGAATCACGAAGAAACTATGCTTAGATACATTGTTCTTGGGTGACCATTGGGAAGTGCATCATTAGAAAACCAAGAAAATGAATTTAAAAGCCCTGCAAGACTGCAGCTGGGACTGAGGTCAGGATGTTTTCCCACCTCAAGCAGGTGACAGAGTGTCAGGCTACTCTGCACTCACACACCCAGTATCCCGCTTCAGCCAAAATTCTTCCAAGATGACTTAGAGTTCAGGTGTCTCTTTTCACAGGGCAAAGATGGTGGGGGCTGGTTTCAACTAACTTCAGCAATTTTAAACTTCAGTATAAAATCCACTCTGGTTAAACAAGCATCCTCTGGAGTCAAGAGAGACAGGGAGGCGTTCGTGCAGTGACTCACAGCAGCAATCTGAGATACCTGTTTTAGAAAAGGGTGAATCATCTGCTGGTGGTGCATCTGTAACTTCTATATACGGATACCTGGATTAGTTGTTGGACGCCTGCCTTTTAGATTATGAGTTTGGTGCAGTGAGTTCCACACCTGGATTTTAATAAGGAGAGCCCTCAACTCTTCAGCAGCAACCCACAAAAGTGCAGGCTCTGAGTGCTCAGAGCAAGAAACATGTCATCTTAGGCATCTTGGTGCCTTTGGGCTGTGACTCAGCTTCCTTGTTCGTAGCTAAGGAGGTTCAAAATGCCCCAAGAATTACTAGAAACTTGGAACTGGAAAATTTTAGATGCACTTGACACATATGAGTACTTTTGGTTTTTTACGCAGGAGATTATAAACTTCTGGAAATACTGCCATAGGATGTTGTGGCAGCAGACAGCATCAATGGGTTCACAGAGGCTTTAGAGAGACTCACAGTAAACATGGTCCATAACCAGATGGTAAAAGCAGAGGTGTGCCCTCTAACACACACAAACACAAACGGTTTGTGGACACAGGTCTGAGTGGAGCAGACCTCAAACAGCCCCCAGGCTTGCAGGATCTCCCTAAACAGCCTCTCCATTTCCCACTGACATGGGGCAGGGTGGATCATTGGTACAAAACCTTCACACCATTCTCAGGCAGGTACAGCAGGGTGAGGAATATTTGCCAGTAGTTGCCCTGCTCTAAATTCCGCTCTTGTGACGGCCCCTGCCACAGCATGGCAACGCAGAGGGATGGAATCATAGCCCCAGGATCCTACCCAGCTTTGGAGGCAGCACTCCTATTCCTCCATGTCATTCCTCCCAGATCTTCCAGTTCACTTCCCCCACGCTTTGTTTTTAATACTCCAAGCTTCTGAGAAGTCAAGCCATCAAATTATCAAGATGTCTGATGGCACACAATAAATATTGGATCTTTGGGAATGAAGCTCATAATTCAGTTTGCTACTCCTGACTAACGAGCCCATCTCAAACTCATAAATGAATATATTCTTTGGACTAATGACCACATAACATGCTGGGATTGATGTTGTGGAAGATATTGCAGACACATGGGAGTTTTCAGGAAATATCAAGGCTCTTTAGAACCGCTACTAACAATGCACTAGCTTTGTTTTAATATCCGTGTGGGATTATTTTCTGTGTTTATGAGATTTTTCTTTGTCTCTGGTCTTTCCAATTCCAATTCCAATTAAGCTGAGTCATACAGAGGCAGAGCATAAGGGCCTGTGTTAGAGGAGCATCAAAAATGGAAATTTTTGTTTCACAGCAATTATCTATATCACTACCAGCTTTTATTTGGATTCAGAAAGGTGAAAAATTAAAGGAAAACTTCCTAGTCTTTTGAGATTCATCTGACGACAAAAAGCCATGATCTCCCAGCTGTCTTGTCTGATTGCTTGTTTGTGAAGCAGTTTTCTCTTTCAGCCTCAGCAGTGTTTTCCTTCCTTTCTCTTTGACTCCTTCCATCATAATCAGCTGAAGTGTCTTTTCAAAGCTAGAAGCATTTCATTTTGAAAATACCCAAACCAGAACACTGCAAAATGGCCAGAGCATTTTTTATTTTTTTTTTTACCCTCTAAGATGATATTTCTGGTTTCAGGCAATGTTTCAATTATGATGACCACATTTTCTGCTGGCAAGCGGTCCCCTCAGTGGAATTTAGCTGGTCAGAAGGATGATGCACTTTTATACCCCTTGGGCTGGACCAGCCTGGAGTCTGAGTCACTACTAATGCATTTGCTTGGTTCTCACTCTGTGATTGGCTTCTTACATGATATTGTGCAGGTCTCCTAATCCTGTAGGAATTAGCACAGATGCTTCTTTCCTCCTTTCTTGCTTTTCTGCTGTGCTCTATGAAGGAGAGACTTCACATTCCACATCTAGCACAGGGGAGCCAGTGTGGCTAGGGATGTTATAACCTAAATGGTCACCGTAGAAACGTTCTGTATTATCTGTATTGTTAAGAGTTCAGCCATTCCTGTTTCTGTGAGGTTCACAAGGCTGGCCCTCAGGCCATCCCTCAGCCTTTGAGGGAAACCAGAGCAGAATAGTATCCTATCCTTTGCTGCTGCAGAACCCTTGCCAGAACCAAACACTTAAGCAATGAGAGACATTGGAGCACTGAAACTAAAGGACCCTCTCCCAGAAGATGTACACACAGGTTTTTCTCTCAAGAGACTTAAATCAGTTCTAATTGCACATTTAAATACTTAATGCTGTTGAATGATTGATGGGTTGAGGTACAGCTCTCCTAATATCTTGTTTGGTCTCTGCCTGCATCCTCATCTGGATGTCTTGAGCTAACAAAACAGCACAGACTAATAATAAATGTTTTTGCCATGGGAACTGGACACATTTAATTCCTTAGCAGCATGTTCCTGTCAGCTCCTTCTTCTACCTGAGCAGGTACAAAACATACTGCAAGGATCACTAATTCCTTGACACATCTTTGTCAGTAACCAGCTCAGCTGAATTTTTCCTGTCTGCCTGAGTTGCTTTTGTTCAGCCCCAGTATCATTTTGCGCTGTGATGTCCCTTCAGTTGGAAAAACCTTTCTCTGTCTGTTGCCCAGCCCTGCTCTGCCACCCAGCAGCACAGTTACTGAGTTGGGGTACAGGTGAACTCTTAAGCTCAGCGAGTGCTAAAGACAGTCTCTTTGCCCTTTAGTTGCACAATAAAATGCACCTCCCTTATGTACAGCCAGCGCATACAGATATCTCTAACCCAAGTGTTTGTCTGGTCATAGTGTGTGCTGTCAGTGCCAATGGCCTCTGACCTTATCTGGTCTCCAGGAGGTAGAACAGATAGCTTTCCTGGCCTCATGGCATCAGCTCTAGCACAAAGGGTGAGACCACACACAAACTTACAAACATGCTTGCTGTTTACTGCCATGCTTAAATGCATAGGACTGCTTAAGGCGTATGAAATAATAAATATTTATAAGGTCAGTCTGGGATCAGGCCTTGCATCTTTCATGCAAGCTCCACTTCAGAGCACATTAGCCTTAATTTTATAATGCACTCACTTCTCATTTGTAAAAGGCAACTGGAGAGAAAATATTACATTTCTGTTCATGAAGTGGGCCAGTGCAGCAGTAAAAGACAGCAGTGCTCACTTAGAAAGTCAGTTAGCTTAAAGATAATCCACCCCCTTAGAGATGATTCCTCCCACCCTCAATTAAAAATACTGAGGCACTCTAGATTAGCTGGCATAGGTAAAGTGTCTTCCAGTAAAAGCTCAGATTCATAACTCCTGAAAAAGTGCCTCCTTCCTCCTGTATTTGGAAATAGCTTTTCCATGGCTCAGAGGACAGGGTGAGGCAGCTCTTCCTTTTGGGGGAGGTGAGGATACCAATACAGAAATGTTCATACTGCATAATAGCGATTACGAGATTACCACCTCTGGGAAACAGGCAGCAGAGGCTGAGAAATCACCTGGCTGCTGAAGAGCCGTTTGACTGAGGCAGCAGGGAGCTAATTCCAGTTACAGGGCATAACAGATAACAAATGGCACCATTACCATGGCTGGCAGGGTATCTATCACAGTGACATAAACAAATAAAGAGAGAAGGCACTTGGCACTGCGAAATCCCCAGCAAAGTGTATGCAGAGCATGATCAGTCAATAAGGGCTGCACGTGCCTCTGATTTCCCAAATGGCAGTTCTTTAATAAGCTGCGTAAGAAACTTGGCTTTGTGGAACAACCTGTAGCACTTCACTTAGCACTTCAATCCACAGCTACTGACCCTTCTTTACTAACATGCCAGCATGGCCTTTTTGCACTTTCCTGATGGTATATACTTTTTATCATATGAACCACCATCTGTTTTAAACTCATAGTTCTGTGTGGGACTTCTGAATGCTTTTGAAACCTCACCTATGCTAGCCTACTCATCTGTCAACCTCCCCTCCACCATCACAGGTAATAGCTTCACAACCAGCTGTCAAGCACAGTGGCACAACCCTCTCAATTTTCTGCACCATGATATGTGGTGAATGGAATTATTCTCCATTTGGTTCCTTCTAAAAAGCCAACTGCTCTTGTTTTGTTTCTTACACTAGCCAGATCCACCCGTGTGCCTACTGGTTCCCCTGCATCTGACCATGACGTGGGGCAGAGCATTGGGCTACTGGCAGATTAGACTGACTGGGTCCTCTGTCCTTGCTGACTGCTCCAGTCACACTGAAAGCCAGCACTCCTGGTAAAACAGGGAACAAGACCTGAGGCATCCTGCAGTACCGAAGGGTCCATGTAATAGCAATCAGGAGCCCACAGACTCCTCTACTACAGTGTCCCTTTACCCAACCCTTATTCCCAGCCACTTTGGCTGCTCAGGGCAGGAGCCTTTTTGGAAGGTCAGACTCCATGGAGGGGAAAACACAGGGCTGGAATTGGGAAGAGTTTCAGAGCACTCACCCTTTTCCTCCATTGTGGACACCCAAGATGATAAACACTCCTTTCTCCAGGCTTGCTGTCTGGCATTAAATTCAGGCTTGCCAGCTACACACCAGCTACAGCTCGGACTTCTTTGGAGACCCTGGCTGTGCAGCCAGCAGAAGTGTTTCCTCTTTCAGCAGCAGGAGATCAAGACTCATCTGGGCGAAACCAGGGAAAGCCAACCAAGACCATTGGCGAAGCTGCCAGACTGAGCCAGTGCTGCTCACAAAGGAGCCAGGCTAATTGAGACCTGCTGAAGGAGCAGACTCTCTCATTAACCACATGTATAGGAAAGCCCCAAGCAAACCTTTTCTTGAGCAACCTGCACAGCATGCCACATGGCTAAGATCCCAGAGAACTCTCTCCTGGTTTGAAAGTTTGGGCCATCCCACTCTGCTATGTTCCATATATGCCAGAAATGTGATTTGCTAGCTGCTGGGTGCCATGCAGTATGGTGCTCCTTTTAATCCTTCTAGAGTCTGCAAGAAACTGTTCTTCACCAGCAGTCAGGCTGGCCATTACCACAGAGCTATTGGAGGAGGTCATTGCTCCACATGTGAGACAGCTAAACCACCTCTGCACATATAGATTCAGTTCTGTAGTGTTAGAAGGAATGTCCTTAAGACAGCAATGCTGAGACAGGACAAAAGTCCATGCTTAGCATTAAAAATCAAGAACAATAATTGTTCAGCCTTCCATGGAGCCTACTAAAAACCAGAATTTGTCTACCTGAATTTGTTGCATGCTTACGTATCTCTGAAGGTTATAACTGAATAGTTTTGGTCAAGAGGGGAGACAGGAACAGTAGTCATACGGTTGGTCACAAGCCCAAGTACATGCTTTAAAATTGGAAGCAAATTACATCTCCCTGGATGGAGAGATCCAGGGAACAGCAACAAATGGGGGATCCCTAGCAGTCTGCAAAACACAAAGGGGACCTGTGGCAGGAAGCATTTCTTTGTGTCACATGTAGGCTCTTAGACCTGTTAGAGTAGATAAATGTTGACTCCATCCATATAAAGATGATGGTGCCAGTGTGCCCAAGTACTGATCCACGCATCTTAGTCCCTGTGAATTAGAGCCTACCTCATGCCACAGTATCACGTACTCTTCCAAGGGCATGTATCTTCCACCATCCCAGGAAAGTGCTACTCCCTGGTATCATAAACACCCCCTTTGTACAAGTTGTGTGTTTAAATTTTGTGTTTCTATAGATTGGATGGTGAAATAGTTACTAGAAGCCATCACAGGCTAAACACAAGAAAGATAGATGCTAAGAAGATAGTATGTGGAAGTTGCCCAAGAAGATACTATGTGAAAGTTTCCCAAGGACTGATAAGCTTTAGCAACAAGTAATTCTAATGAATTTGCAAGAACTGATAAACTTTGACTATGAGAACCAATGATGCACAAGGCTGCCAGCACACATTAGCATCCACAACAGGTTGTATAACTTGGATCACACCCAGTAGGGCGGTGGCTGCTATATACAGATAAAGAATACAGGGTTACATATACAGCTGGTGAAACAAAGTGCCCTCTGAAGGAATTTCTGAAGACCTACCTCGAAGGCAGTGGTGCATAAGGATGACCTCTGCTTCTGAGTGTGCACATTGGGGTTGGCCTCCCAACAACTGCTCCAGCTAATAAGTGAATGTGAATGAGCGGTATATGTGAATAGTTACCTGGTATTATTAACAACACCTTTATTCTATTAACAACAGCAGCTAATGAATAAAATCTATTTAAAGATGTAGCAGTTGAAGTCTGTGTTTTCCCCTAATACTATCCCCTTCCAAGGAAAAAGGAATTTATGCCACCTGTTTGGGAGAAACATGCTAAAGACAGCATGGCACTCACAACTTTTCATGGTAAGACCTGCAGCTAGGACAGACAGTGTTAGCGCAGCACAGCTTCTTTGTCCAAACAAGCCACTAGCCATTAAATGATTTGTTGAAATGCCAGTGAAATTCTTGCCATTGCTTGCCAGAGGGAACTGGTGACTATGGGGAATATGTTCCTTCCCTTGAAATGTGCTATACGAAATTCAGCTAAATCCAGCCCTGAGGAGGGACTTGACAGGAACCACATGCATGTGTGTAACGGCAAGATCTGCTCAAAGGGAGAAGTCTCACGTAAAAGCCAGCTAACTGCCTGCTCTGTCACCCACACATTGTTTTCTCTGCATGCTTCAATGCTTGGCTGGGGAGCGTGAACTGTCAGACCCAACTCTGCCACTTAGTCACTCTACAGACATGGGTCATTGTTGAGTCTGCTTATTTTTGTAAAGCATTTCCATAGGTGATGCCTCATGCCTGCCACCGATGTCCAGAGAAACTGTGCAGACTCAGCACTTCTAATGCAGAAACCCAACAAGTGTTGCAAGTCACACTGCTGAATTAAAAAAGAGACCCACAAGATTTTATCTTGTAAGCGTCCCCCTCAATCTGCCTCCCGGTAACCTGCATTCCCATCTTTTCAGGGCTGTCAAGTTTGTGCTTCCACTTACGGAACAGTCAGATTTCTCCATCTATAAAAAGAATGTGAGGTTTTTTAAGTAACTATTGCAACAAAACTAGCTTTCTTGAGTCAGACCAAAAGTATCCTCTGACTAACCACAGTCAGCAGCATATGCTAAGAGGCCTATAGAACAGTCAGATTATATCTGGACCTTTATTTTTAATAACTACCAACAGCCTCACCCACTGTGAAGCACTCCTTGCGTGTCAGTTCTGAAAGGTTTGAGCTATATCAGCGAGTCTTGCAGCTCCTACCCTAGAAAGAGTTTATAACCCAAGAGGCAACCCCCCCCACATACAGGTGCAGGCACAGAGCTGCCTTGCAAGAGGCAGTCCAAAGCATTCATGGCACAGCTGAGAATCAAACACAGTCTCTTGACACTGGATTATATATTTTCAAAACCATCTGTCCAAAACATGCTGGAAAAGATTAAACTAAAACAACAAAGGCTTTGACAGGTGAAACTTCCTTGCAGATTTTCTGGTGCTGTTCCAGCCTTGATCACTGAAACTTCACATGCACACCCGACCCCTGTGAGCACGGTGCCAACACACACATAGCTGAAACACCATTCAAGCACAACTTTCTGCTTGGTGAGCATATTTCCTGTTGTCTCCAGTAACTCCTTCAGTCCCAGCACAGTGATATCAGCAACACCACGATTTATTAAGACATGGAGTAGAGTTTTTCCAGTGTTCCACCCCTCCTCATTGTCATCACTGATGAGGTCCTGGTGCTTTGATTTTGTGCCTAGCACCTCTCTCCAAGGTCAAAAGAAGGTCCCCCAGCCTGTGGGACCTCCTCAGCCCACGCGTTGCCTACAGCTGTTGGATTTATTTAATGCCCAAGTAAAAGAAGCCAAATTGGGTGTGATCAAAGAACAGGGGGAAAGTGAGCTGACTCAGCGCTGCTTTAATTGTATTAGTCATGAATTTTTACTCACTCGGAGTCCTCAAAGCTTACTTTCCTTTTTCCCCCTCTTATCTTTTTCATCTGTGTGAAACACAGGCGATGTCTGTTTTGCTGAGACAGTCCTGAAATCTGCGCTTAGCTTTGACACTTCTGCCTCTACCTCAGACTTCAAGGAAAACCTGTGGGATGTCAGCACCTGAAAAGCTAAAGGGCCTCCTTTCCAAAGCTCTCTGCCAGTGCCAAAACAGTGCCAAATCCCCACACTTCAAGCAGAAGTGTTCTTACTTGAGAAAGCAACATGCTTTTCCCACAACCTCTCCTGTGCACCAGCAAGCAGGGTAGCTGATGGCATGGCTCCAGTGACCTCTAAAGCTTCCAAACCACCACTGCCAGCAACCCAAGCAGATGCCACCTCTGGTGGCATGAAGAAAGCCATAGGGTATGAAGTAAGTGTTCTCCAAGGCTCTATCACCAGACCTGCCAGAGAGGAGCCAGCAAGAACCTTAAGATTAAATCCCATTACTTTAGGAGTTAAATTAATTACAGTGCAGATGGAGTGGGTGGGGGAACGTGAATGAAGTAATTAACAGTACACCTACTCAAGTTAAGCCCCAGTGACATCCACTCCCTTCCCTCAGAGAAGTGTCTCCAGTCTGGGCCTATTTGCAACAAGGTGAACGTACCAGGACCTCCACCAGCGGGGTAGAAATTCCCAACTCCCCTTCCCCTCTGCCAGTCCCACGAGGATAAAAATGTTCATTATCTTTTTCACCTTGTGCATGAAGCATGAACTGGACTGGGGCTCAGGAAGTCTGGATGCTCATTTCCACTCTGCAACTGACCACCTGAGCAACCTCAGCCATACTCTCTGGTTCCTTCTTCGCAAGGACTAATCCCTACCTCGCTGAGCCTTATGCAACATACCCCTGCCACAGCTTATGTGATATTGCTGCACCCATTAAAGGAATAAATGGATCTGTCCTGGATGGCCAGAAGCTTGGCAAATCCATTGGTTTTGAACCATCCCAAGGCCTATTTGGTTCTGCACTCTTGCCTAAGATCTTTTTGCTGATGGAGGGAAAAAAAAGTCAACCTCAGATTAAAATGCTTTTAAAAAACATTGACATCATGAAGTAATATAAAGGTTTGCAACTGGCTTATTTGCTTAGTGATGCAACAGCAGAGGATATAGCCACTGGAAGCATTTCAGCTAGGATATCTGCTTTTCAGATATCAGAGCTGATGTGATAGCTGTTCAGCTTTAGTAGGATTCCCTGTGGACACTGTTTGAATATCAAACATGTGTAATTTTCCCTCGGATAGGACGTCCTGCCAACCACTGCTGGGACATAGTCACACTAATGAAAATGCCAGATTTTCTGTTTGCCTTCAAGCACCAGAGTTGCTGCATCTTTGGCTGACCACAGAAACAGGAGAACAGTAAACTTCATGGGTGATAAGACTGATGCCAGGCAACGACGAAACCAGCTGATTGATGCACACCCCATGATCTCCAACATGGGAGGAGCAAGGGGTTACTTAAGTGAAATGACCTGAGCAGGCACTGCCAGCGCACAAACAACCGCTAATGCTGAAATCACCCAACCAAGATAGCAGCTCAGGGACAGACCTCATCCAAGTGTGGCCTCAGCCTCCAGCTCCTCAGATGACACTTCCTGAGCTCTGCCCCTCCACCCCAGTGGAGATAGCTGAGAGATATTCCTGGCTTGGCCAAAGAGACCCTGCTCTGGCGTAGGGAAGAGCCTACAGATTGACTACTAAATTCTTCAGAGGCCTGAGAAACTAAGCTCTGCTGTGCCCCTAGAGGAGGGCACAAAGGCACTTCAAACAGCAGCTACGTCTCTAGAACTAATTAATAAACAAGCAGCAGAGAAATGACACATAGGAGGTCAAACTGCCACATCATCATCAGAAGAAAGACTTCATTGCATGTAAGGCCAGGGAGAAAGGCACTGTTTTCCCCAAGGGCAGGGGACCTTTCATCTGTCAAAACCACTTGCAGGCTCTGGAGCCTCAGGATTGCTTCTTTCTCACTACAGAGAGCACACCTATTCCCAGAAAAGAGATGGAAACAAGGGAGAAAACAAAAGATAACTCCCTACTCAAAAAACATGCTTACTTTCCTGAGAGCAGACCATGCATTGCTTTGCTCCCCTTCCCCTACACAGTACCACTTGTAATAGTTAGTTTCCAGATATATCTGCTTCCTTTTTTCTCTAGCAGCTGCTTAACCAGCCTTAAACAACTGCCTAAACTGCAAGCAGAATTTCCGAGGCTTAATCTTTAACCTACACTAGAGTTTTGCTGCAGCCCATCATTTCCCTAGCACATAATATCACCCACTAACACCCTACATACTCTCACCACCCAAAAAACCCTCCAGAAGCTCCTGCCCCAGCAGGCTCCTTTTATAGGACAGCCCCACTGCCCAGCTGCCCTCTATCCCCTATGAATCCCCATCTGGAAGGGGCTGGAGCTAAGCCTGGCTCCCTGTAAGGGGTCTGTCCACTTTTCTTCAGCAGAGAAATAACAAGCTTGTGCTAATTTCAGTACAAACTCCACAAAATACCCAGGCTGAGCCTGTAACTATGCCTGAAATTTATTAACATATTGGAATGAGTGTAAGAGAATGATCTACCACCTTAGCCTTGCAGAGAGGACATCCAGCCTAAGGTTTATATATGCAGAAGGTGGTTTAGGAAATCCTGCCAAAGATACTCTGAAGCACCCAGTTCTCAGAGGATGTGGTCTCTATTTTTTCTGAAAATCAGGATTAGAGAGAATTTTATGACTCTTGGTTGGGGTTTTTTTCCTTAGATTTTTCTGAGTTCTGTTCTTGGGTACTCAGTGGTAATCATTACTTCTTTGGCGAGCAAAGGTGGGGGAAGGAACGCCTCTGAACTACCATTGGGCTGGTGCTACAAAGAACATATTTAGGGCCACCTTCACCTTGTTTTTATAGTGCTTAGCACATTTCAAGTGTGTATGCTTTGGCTCAACTCAGATGAAGGCCCAGCAATGTCTGTGGTGGTCCAAGCCAGAAGGGTCACTCAGCTCTCCATGAGAGGTATCACATGTAGGACACGCTGGGGCTGAGGTCATGAGAGGACATGGCAGTGGGCACTGTCCCCAGTTGTTGGGACATTGAGGGCAGAAATCTCAGAGGACTGAGGGTTTTTATTGGAGGTCCTACAACCTTCCATGTGACATGTAGGGCACTCGCTCCTTCAGTGCGTGGGTAGGACACTGCTGAATTCTCCTCCACTACATCGTGAATGCAATTGCTTTGGGAGAGAAGGGGGAAATACCCCAGTCTGGTGGAAATGCTGACAGTCTTCATATCCAGACCCTTCCTCTGAGAGGAAACTTTGCTTACCGGGGTCAACCTAGCAAACAAGATGCCATTTGATTAGTCAGCTGTTTTCTGGGCCAGTATGGCCAGAAATGATTGCAAACTGCTCTGCCTTTGGCCAGACATTTGATGGAGTGCCACATTATATATTTATTAAGGGAGTGAAGAAATCCTAACTCGATAAAAATAGCAAGTCTTGGATTAGAAACTGGCTGGCAGATGAGGAACAGAGGTTCACTGTTGCTTTAGGATTCCTAGCGTTGCCAGAAAGATCCTGCACAGTGTTGATGTGGGTCTCCTAAGCTGCGGCAGAGGAGACACAGAAGACTCAAGACTGGCCTGAGGAAGCTCAGTGAAAAACAAAATTAGGACTTCTGGATGACTGACTGATGTCTTGATCTCTTGATCAAGACATCAAAGAACCAAATAAATAGGCTCTTTCTGGTAGAGACTGTGCACGGATCTGCTCCTTGTAGCCCAGCAAAGCTGGAAGACATACCGTTGGAAGTGAGGTGCACAGTGGGGTCCACTCTTCTGCCATGCAAGATGGGAAGTTCACTCTCTTAATGATGGGTAGAGTAGTATTGATGGTCCTCACATTAGTTATGGAAAAAGGACAAAACTCCGTTTCAAAATGGTTAAAGATGGAAAAGGGACCGAAGGGTCCAGTCTCCTTAAACCTTTGCTTCCTGTTCAGATAGGTCAAGAGTATCCCTTTGTAATGAAGGTACCAGTTAATTACCCGGTGCCAATGTGCTATTAGCCCTGCTCCCTAAAGGAGCTGATCTCTGCAGAGAACACCACAATTGCTACAGAATCACACTTTGGGATCCAAGACCAAGACCAGGAGTTGACTTCTTTTTCCCCCACAGAAGAAAGCTTCTAGCAGGCCGTGGAGACGGTGTACACATCGTGTCTGAGGTGCAGTGCTGACACTTGGAGGGCAGTTACCTCCACTCACAACCCAGATTTACATCTTCAGTCACTCCAAACCCAGAAAGTGGTTTTACATACACACACTTTCCTCTGTCACTTCTTATCGCACATGCGATCTGGAGTCAGTATGGCCAAAGGATTGTTCAGGTAAATTAATACATATAAAGACTTTGATGTTTCTATTAAGATAATGAGTGACAGTTGACATCAAGATCAAGGTCTCACTGTGCTGAGTCCTGTACAAACCTATGCCGCGACATACCCACTGTCGCCAAAAGTTTACAGTGTTAAGTAGATGTTTGAATGGGGAGGGAGACTGAGGCATGTCAAAGAGGATTAATTTATCCATGGTCAAAGGCTGAGCTGGAATGAGAAGCCCCCGTGTTCTGGGCAGGATCTGCTATCTCCTCTTAGCATCACCACCTAGTAGTGGCCAATACAGTCTGTAAATACTCCTAATGAAAAGCCTCACAGAGACAAGCCACGCTTAATTTCCGAAGACATTTTGTTCTTTCTCTGGTTACAAGCCATGGGCGGGTAAGGGCTGTTTCAGCAGCTGCATGCAAGGCTTCGGACATAGCAACAGCACACGGATCGTGGCTGTACGTATGACTCCCATCATATGCAATCATCTATCAGCACACCCTTTGCTGCTAATAAATTCCCTTCATAGAGTGCAGTGTGCATTATTAGCTGAACTAAGAGCTGAGGCAGCATCGCCATCCCTGAGTCGGAGAGGGAACTGCAGGGAAAATGTGCCTGAAGTTGGTGCCTTCAGTGCCACTGTGCGTAACATACCCCTCATTGCTCACCCCGATGGCGTGAGGTCTGAACCATTTTGCTGTATTTCTGAAAACTGAGGAGAGGAAGGGTGGGATTCTGCCTCCAAACAGGTACGGGGATGAAATCAGAAATTCTGGGAGTTAGCACATCTTTCATGGTGCCAACTGCCTAAAGTACATTATTCCGGAAAATACCACACAGTGATGAATTAATATGAACATTATTTTCTTCTAACGTGGCGATGGTTGTGGATTTTTTCCTTCTTCTCTATCGGTGTGGTAATGAATGCTTTGTATTCCTGCTTTGCAGGTGTTAATGTAAAACCAGTGCAAACTTCACTGTTTGTTTTCATTCTGAGACCACATGCAGGTCCCCATGTAAACTCTGATGTTTGGGAAGAGCTGACGTTATACAGCATCCTCTTTTGCTCCTGAGATAGTGCCAGTGTACTGGGTCTCTGCCCCCAGCAACCTCTGTCCAGAAGCCAGGATGCTCTTGCATCTTCTTTGGTAAGGTATTCCCCATCTCAGCATTGACATGTTATAGGGGTACAACATGTACCCCTCATCCTCCGCTTCCTCTCACTAGTAGCAGGCTATGCTTTGGCCTGTTTCCAGCTCAGATGTATCATACAATACACCATCCCACTGCCTAGGTCTGGGCAAGTCATTATCTGTGCCATGCCACAGTTACCAGCCCCTAGCCAACAGCTATTAAATGTACTGCAAGGTTGCAGTACAGACTGTGTCCTGGGGTGCTGCAGTGGTGGAGGCCACGTAAGGATGACTTTGTACAACATTCATACAAAGCAAGCTTGCCTGCTATCAGTTGTGACATAGAACTTGACTAGCCAGAAGAAAGTTTGCCATCATGCACTGATTCCCCTCAGCAGCACCTGACCAATACGAAGTGCTCTTTCCCAGCTGTGCTTCAACAGTGGCACTCAGAAAAGGGTTGTTATTTCTAGTCACATTCTCCTTCCTTCACTTTACGGGTCTCTGTTTTTTAGGCCTCAGTGGAAAATCTTGATGAGGCTGCAGATCATGCTCTTAGCCTATAACCAAAATGTCTGGTCCCTTTAGACAGGAAAAGAAACGCCTCCTTAAGAGAATGTTATGTTTCAATAAAGCACCTCTTTGTGGTGGCCTTCATCAGTGGTGAAACCTCATCCAGGCTGACAGTATGAAAGCCAAAGGACTCATCCCCGACAGGCCAGCAAAGTGCTGCTTTATTATTTATGCAGCAGCCTGTTTCTTGGGACACTTAAAAAAGAGGTCAAGGTTGTCCAACAACAGTGTATCCACAACATTTTCCCAACAACCACCAGTAAAAGTGCCTCATGCCTGAGATTTTGACAGGAAGCTGGATTCTGGCTCAGTCAGCAATGACATTTGCAAGGGATTGGTGATAGATTTTGTGGTGCCAGTTTATCCGGACCATCTTGGAGCTGTTTCTTCATCTTGGCTGTCTGATTCAGCCTCCACGTTTCTCATCGTCACCATTTATTGGGACTGACTGACTATTTTGGCAGAAGACATGGTCCCAGTCAGTACAGATGACACTGGGAAAGCTGGAGCTGGAGCCAAATCCTGAGCCCTGCTTTTATTGGGAAACAATTCAGCTTTCCTTACAGCTTGCTGGGGGCCACAGCACCTCATGGGCTGATCTATTGCTCACCACTGAAATTCAGCCACTCCCAAGGTGAAGAGCAGCAACAAGTAACATACTGAAGGCCAAGAGAAGTTGTTGGCCAAAGACAGAGCAGAAAAGATCCAGTATTTTAATGCATGAACACCGAACAGGAAAACAGGCAGGACGCACACTCACCAAGTTTCGGCCAACGCAGAGAGCTCCTACATGCATTCTCAGCCTGGCTACCTCCTGTGATTTGTGGCAAGCCTTTTGACATTTGGTGTTCATCAGAAAGCCCAATTGCCCAGAGCCCAAGAGTCTCAGCTTGCCTTTCATGCCAAAGAACAGCATGTTCCCAGCCTTGCCGATTCCAGAGGAAACAAGCCCCAAGAGTACCTTAAAGGCTTGGACACAAATAGCTCCCACTGTGTATTATTTTCAAGCCAGTCTCATGATTTTGCGGGCCTGACTCATTCCGAGTAAATGCCGAAGGTTAGTCATTAGTCATCTGTAGGCAAAGAGGAACAACCTTACTGGACTTCTGCCAGCGCAATTTTTACCGCTGTTTTAGGGCACAGAACTGAGCCAGATTTTCAGGTTCTTGACCCTGGGATTTGTCCTAGGATCTGTTAGGGGACACAGCCGTGAAGAAGTTTGGATCCAGTTCTGTGCATACTGCTGATGGCTTTACATCCATTTCCCTGCTGAGGGGTGATGAGCACCTGATGCTTCCAAAGCTAAGGCCACGTATCGGTAGAAGACTGACAGGCTGCCATGGCAGGTGGCCCATGGGCAAGTGTGCCACAGCACACAAGTGGCACCATGGCACGCTGTGGCAGAGAGCTCACATGAGGGCACTGCTGCCCTCCACCCCCAGGCAGAGCCACCAGCAGCTCCGCACCACTGCTGTGGACACTGAACCATACATGGTCATCTTTGGACTTAACCCATGGAAAGGCCACAGGGTGCTCGGTCTGGAGGAGAGGAGGAGAGGAGATATTTTAAGCCCAGATTCCCTGCAGAGCCTGTTGTCTGTGTTGTACATGGCTATGCCCAGCACAGGAGCATTTCCTGCATCCCTGTGATCCAGGGATGCTCTTCAGCAGCAGTAGCGCTGAGCCCCAGCGCGGCTGCAGGCTGAGCCGGGAGCACCATCTGCCGGCTTCAGAACAGCGAGCTGGCTCACCAGAGGGCAAATGACAGGGTAATTCAGAGCTGTGTATGCCACTGCACGGTCATTAGACCGCACAGCAAATTGGAGATGAGAGAGATCACAGGATTGCATAAAACTCTTAGCTAAACCTCCTCCTGTCTGTGTTACAAAAACCACTCCAAACCAATCAGTCTCCCTGCACTAAAGCCGAGCAAAATTGCTCGGGTGAAGCATATCCAGTTGTAAGTCAGCTGGAGCTATTTACAGCTCCTGCAGAGCTTGTGGGCAGCTTCAGCTAAAAAGGATCAAAGCATGTCACTGAGCAGTTTTCTTAATAAAAAGGATTTATTCTCTTCAATTTGAAATGTGTGTTTGTTTCCAGATATTCCTGATAATAGTAATATTGAGGGGTGCACAGGGAGCCTGAAAGGAAAACCAAAATGTATGTCTCTGGTGCATCAGTGGGCCATTTTAAGCAGCTCCCATGTAGATTTTTCTTGGGTTCCTCAGGTCTGCCAAAGACCCAAGCTAGCAATTATTTACACCACACTGCTGAGCCATCTTCTTGCTTTACCTGCCTCATCCTTTGGTTCACTGGGCTCCACACACATCTCAGATGCTTCCCATTTCCAGCTACTAATCCTTCTGGCCACTATAGAAGGCTGTCTCTGCCTAGTTTTATTTTTATCCTTTTTTCCATGCCGCAAATCTTTATATGCAGGGGCCAAGCACATTCTCCCATTGAGAAGCAGAGCCCTCATGGGTGCTGAGGAGAGGCTCCTTTTGCAGAGCCACCTGCATTGATGACTGTGACATTCACTTCCCATGTCCCTGAGCTTGTCTGTGGTGTCCTGAGCTCTCTGAAGGATGGTGGCGGTGCCCAGGATGAGCAGTAGTGTGTGGCCTGGGCCGTGCTGGGGAGTGCTGTAGCTCCTATTCCCTTTGGGAGTCTGTCTTTCCTTCGAGGTGCACAGGGACAGGAGCGAGGTGTGGCTGGCAAGCAGCCAGGGTATGTTGCTAGACCTGGGAGCTCAGTATGGTCCCACTTGCCTCCAGGGTTATCTCACCTCCTGCCAGCCAGCCAAGAACATGCTTTGACTCGCTCAATCCTGCTCGTCCTAATTATACCTTCCTGGAGTGCTAGACATAAATTCCCACCCACCCTCACAGTTCTTCTCCAAGCTGATCCTGCTTGTCCTTTAATGGCACACACACCACCTTCTCTTTTTCCTTTGATTTTCATCCCCAGCTATTCCACCTCTCAGCACTTCTGTCCCTTTCCCTCTTGCAGCCCTCAGCTGCCGGGTTGGTGAGTGCTACAAAAAGATGTCCTGGACCCGTTCTTGCTTTCTGGACTGTCAAAAGAAATACTCTTTTGGCCAACACGGCTTGAGCCTGTGCAAGTCACCACCATAGTAAGTCATGACCATTCAGAGGGAATATCATCTAGTACCGTAACTGAGAATATGTATAAAGGAATCATTGTAGCCCAGGCGATGGATGAACCAGAACTCTTAAAGTGCTCTAAACTCACTTGCTCCAGAGCACGACCAACTTCTATGTACCGTGGCTAAAGAGGATGTTTCCTTAGAGACCTTTGACTTTCCCTTGAAGCTGATGTGAAATAATTTTCTTGTGCACACCTTAAGCTTTTCTGCAGCAGCTGGAGAACAGCCCAAACATCTGAGCCTTTCCCCATGGTTTGGTGGAAGGCACTCCCTATGGGATGTCTGATGGATGTGTCCCATCATACAGTTCACTGCAGGAGGCAAGGATCCACTGAGCTGTTCCTGTGTGAACCGTAAGGAGAACCTGCAAGTGTGAGAATACATTCAGTACTGTTAAAGCACAGCAGACCTTATGGGATGCTGCTCAGCATGTGTCACTAATGCAGAGAGCAGAGTTAGGAAACGTAAAGGTTACAAAGTCACGTTTGCAGCAAAGAGGTCATGGAGACATTTGAGTGTTGGGGTGTGTCAATGCTGTCTTTAATGGCACAATCTCAGATTGATATAGCTAAAAAAATATAAACAGACAAACTTCTGGGCACACCAGCACCTTTCCTGTCCTTTCAGAGCCAAAATGCTTAAAAAACATGTTTGCTTCTTCCATTGCATATCAGTTGATCTAATAAAAGCTATGAAATTTCCCAGCCTTCGTCTGCCTTTGTTTCTGGAACCGCTTGACTGAAGGACCAGAATAGCATAGGGCATGTTCAGTACAGGATGGCAAACAACACACTTTCTTGGGGATGTTCTGACAGGCATTAGACACCATTGAAGATGTATTTACCTAGTGCTAAAGGCAAAGCTGCAGCCAAGTCAGTGGAAATCTGCTTACTGCAGTGGGAAGCCAGACCTTCCTGAGACTTTTTCAGCTCTTCCAGGGTTGAATTCTGTGTGCTGTCTAAACAACATACATTCCTTTTCATTTGATCCCATACCTTTCACATATCTTTTAAAATAAGAGACTTTAAATTCCTTCTTGACTTTTCTAATTGTCATTTTCTTTTAAAAAATCTGTCTTTTGGGCACTTTGCACTAACACCAAGAAACTTTTGAGGTCTCTGTGAGACAGACTTGTAATTTTTACCCCCACTCCTTAACCTTGTTTTTTGTATCCACCAGTAGCATTGGTACCAGTGTGGAAGGCAGCAAAGACGTTACTCTTTTTGTGATTACTTGTACAAGCTCCTTAAGGACAGTTCAGATCTTCCCTGTTCTCTGGACATCAGACGTCTTATATTAGTATTTTGGGTTGTTATTTTTTTACCAAGCTGGAACAAATTGCCACAGATGGTGACAGGTTCTCTATCTCCTGTTGTTCTCAAACCCTATCTGCCATTCTGGGAGATGAGCAAATAGTCAAAACCACATTACAGCACTCAGTGCAAAGGTCAGTAGAGATCTGTATTGGCCAAGAGGTCAGATGTGATAAACATACCGGTCCTTCTGGCCATAAAGTGTATTTTAATGCTCTTTGGGGCCATTTTAGAAAATACAGAGCTTTTGTCAGTAACAATAACAAAATTTGAGTAACATTATAACACAATTTTGCATCTCTAGATAGTACCTCATAGAGCCTATTAAACAGGCTTTGAGAGCTGTAATTAAATCTTTGAAATAGGTTTGGGACAGCTTTGTTTCAGGCTTTGCCTCCAGTCACTTTGACGTGAAAAAACATGCTTGTTTCCAGGAAAATGGCTGTTGAATTTAACTGAAATTAGAAATTGAATGGGGGGGCTGCTGGCTCCGAAACACCCTGATGCTGCTGATGCTGCTCTGAGCCTGGAGGAAGGCCTGGTTGCCTCTTGTAATTAACAGCTAACAAAAAAAAGTAAATTCCTCCTCTCTTTTAGATCACCTACAATTATTTGTTTCCTCATTTTTGCAATCCCCTTACTTAATTTGTCTTGGAACAAACCAAAATAGCTCACCCCAGTAAACCCAATAGTGTTCTTCCTTTCCAGTTGGCTGAGACATGTCTCAAGTGTCGCATGATTTCAAAATGCTGTTGCTGCTGGACCTGAGGAATTAGAAAACTCTGGTTCAAGAGTCCTGAAGCAGGCATTGGAGACTTACAGGAAAGAACTGGAATTCTTCTTCCTGCCCCGCGGAAATAAATGCCGAGTGCAGGATGGCAGCATCCCTTGTATCCCGCCAGCAATGTCCCGGCAGGGCTGAGCCCCTGCAGGGCAGGCAGCCTTGGCAGCCCCTCAGCAAACCTGGGGCAGCATCCACCTCTGCAGCTGCTGTCTACACTGGGTCTAGGACAGCCTGTTGTGGTAGAGAGAGCACAGCCACCAAAACCATTGAATTAGCCCACCAAAACCATTAAACCATGCTAAACACCACAGTATTGAAATTCTATTTCAATATAATAAATAAATAATAAAGGCCTTATTTCCCTCACTTTTCAGTTTCTGATGTTTTGCCTTCTACTAGATAAATTTGCAAGCTTTTTCTCATTGTACATAACACCTTAGTTTTTAAAATCCTCATGGGTCCTCGAGCTGGAGCTTTAATTACTCCAAATACCCTCAGCCTTGCTGTAGTAGGGTGCAGCTAGGAGGCACCGCTGGCCCTGAGATCAGTAATTGTATTGTCTCCTCACCTAGGTCCTTCCATACCACTCAGCCACCCCCAGGGTGAGAGCTCTGGGGGGCAGCACTCTGGTCAAAGGTAGCATCTTGCCAATGTGCTGTGCCCTGCTTGTGCCTGGCTGGAACTCCATGGCTTGAGCAGAGCTGGTCTCTGGCATGGGGTGGCCAAAGTCTGGCTGAGAGTAAATCTCTGCTGGGCAGGTTTCCCTCCCCAAAACTGCACAACCCAGGAGGGACTTCCATCCACCTGAGGTGGTCCTAAGAGCTCCAGCCAACCCTGCCTGATGGCTCTGCCACGGGGTCTTGTTCCCCTTCAAATCCTGCCTTGGTCCAGCTCTTCTGCCCAGCAGCTGTATCCCAGGTGAAATGAGTTTGATTGGTCTTAGCCCATGGTCTAGCTGATTATGTCCACAGCACAAAAATCAGCTCCGTAGTGTGGAGAAGTTGCTCCTATGGCTTTGGGACAGGGTGACGCAGCTGGTCCTGTTGAGCTAGGGCTGGTCAGAGTGGCTGTGGTGGGTAGTGTGACAGTAACTGAGATGTCCCACATGGCCAGGGGACACAGGCTGGATGGACTTCTAAGTAGCTCCAGGAGCCCTTCGCCTGGGATAAGACACCACTGAGAGACTGCTGACTGTCCCAAACCAAAGACCCTCTCCCATGGACTTCGTAGGAAACACCAAAAGGAAAAAAATAAAGGGGAACAGGACAGTTTAGTCAGAGGCCTTTCTCCTGAGACATGTCACAAACAGGAGGTGGGAAGTCACCATGCTGAAGGAGGAGCAGATGGAGTTAGGAACTGGCCCTGATTCCGCTTAAATTCCTGGGGGAGACTGAGGCAGAGATGATGCTCACGTATGTGTTTCCCAGCGATTTCCCTGAAGCACGCTGCATGGCTCCAAGCAGCAGGCGCAGGTGACCCAAACCCAAGCCCCCCACCCTAGAGCACCCAGCACGCCCAGCGATGTCTCCAAGTCAAGAGGAGGCAAGCGCACACCAAGAGCAGCCCTTCCAGTTGCCTTTGCAGGGGATGGAGAGGCAGGGCAGTGTGGTGGAGATTGAATCCAGTGATTATTTAAGGGATTTGCTGTCTCTTTCTTTATCCCTCTCTCTCTTTTTCCTTTTTTTTTTTTTTTTTTGTTTTGTTTTGTTTTCCCCTTTTCCCTCCCTCTTATCCCTTTCGTGGTGCATTTGTCTTCGAGGAACCTGGGGTGTTCTTTTCATCAGTTCAATCTCTCTCTGGCACTTGAGTCCTGATTGGCTGAAGGACTTAGGGAAAAAAAAATCTTTAATTAAGTAGATAATCTCTTCTTAGGAAGTTCTGCGGCTCCATTTCACCAACCCCCTTTAGCTCTTACTTTAGGATTGGTTACCCTTCACAGAAGTTGGGATTCAGGGGGCATACATCTCTTCATCACACTAGGACTGCCGGGTGGAAAATAGCTCCATCCCTTCCTTAATTTTGTTGTGTTTCTCTTTTTTTATTCTCTTTTTCCTCTGGTGATACCCAAGGTTTGGGTGTTTGTTTTTGTTTTTTTTTTTTTAGGATCTCCTTTCTCTCTCTGTATTTGGATTTTATATTTCACATGGACCCTTATCTGGGCATCTTCTTCCTCACTCCCTTCTTCCAGTTCTGCTGTGCCTGGTGAGTATCAAGAGCACCTCAGTCTGTGTCACAGGCAGGTGCTCTACCCGGACATCCTAAGGAAATTCTTCTTCACCTTCCTAAATGTCCCTTTTCCCACTTAGCTCAGTTCTAGTCTTTAATGGGACCAGATATTTAACTAAGTCCCAACATGCTCATTTGCAGAGAGCTTAGATCTAGTTTTCCCCTGTGCCTCCCAGCAACAACTATATGGGCCAAATCCTGAACCAGGGTAAAATAGAGTAGGGGTGAGTGGAAGCAGAGGATCTAGTCCCTCACTTCCAACTGAGAAGATAACCCAATGGGAGAGCCAGGGATCTCCGTTTTCCCAAGGGTTCACAGTCAGCTTGTCTCTGGTCTTAATCAAATCAAGTGGGGCTTCTCCCACGCTCCCCGAAGAGGACAGTCCCTAATTAAGAGCTCAGAGCCTGCAGGGGTGAGTTAGACCCACAGGAGCATCACTCCGGAGGAGCAGCCTGAGACCCGGTCTCCTTGGCAGGCACAGGGTCAGGATTACACGTCTGAAATGCACGTATTAGGATTTCCTGAGGAGAAGCTTTTGCTATGGAGATTGGTATGGCTTGGTTCCCATCCACCTGGGTCCTGTCAGACCAGCTCCCCTGTGCACAAATTTTTTTCTCTGTCCTGAAGATGGTTTTAGATTTGTTTTGTAAGGGTGAGCAGAAAGACATTACACTTGCATCAAATCTCATATCATTCCTTGCAAAGTGTATTTATGCCATACCCAAATGGACTAAACTCATGTGGCTCTGTAGGTGTTTTTGCCTTTGTGGTTTTTACTAAGTAGCCAAAATTTATTCTCCATTTCTGTCATGCCCTGCGGAATCTATTCCGTAGGTAGCAGACTTGCCACTAACAGCAAGTGAAGTCTTCTCCCATTCAATTACTAAAATCCCCTGCTTCCCCCATAGCAGATCTCTAGGGTTATTACCATGGATGGAGAATCCAAAATTACAAAAAGAGAAACTCAGCAGTAAGTGGGAACTCGTCCCTGTTAGCTGGGAGTGAAACTTATGTTCTTGCAGAGAATTTCTACTCCCTTTGATAAAAGAATGGGCAACAATTTGTATGTGTCTAAATATACAGCAGCAAACTCAAGATAAATCTCCCATCTGGAAAAAGGGAAATATGTACGATATGCAGACATGCTAGGTGAGAACTCATGCTGATTTTCTCTTTATTTTTCTGCTCTTCCTGTGTCTGTGGCTTGCTTTCCTCAATATAACCAGGTTTAGAATACATTAAAAAATTTTAAAAATCAACACTTCAAAGAAACAGTTCAAACGGGAGAAATTTCAGAGCACAAAGTAGACTTAAATACAGAAATCCCAGGCATTTTCAATGGAAATAGGATGTCTAATCTGTCTGCTTTTCAGAAGCTTTTATCTAAGATGGAAGTTTATATCTATCAAGACAGCCCTGCTTCTCTCTGGATGGGACTCACACGTCATGATTTCCTAAGAGAAAGTAAAATTGCAAACTTTTTTCAAAACAATCATATTACGGATCCTGTCCCTTAAATCTTGAGGAGGAAAAAAAGCAAGGTTCATGGGAATCATACAATAATCCTGCTTGCAATTTTTGCTGGTCTTCTTTATCTGATCCAGCTTAAAACACAAGAAGATAGTTTCTTCCTATGATTTAATCATGAGAATTGGGAGCGGGGGGTAATATAGTTCAACAATAATGGTTTATACATATATGTGGCCACTTCTCTTCTGTGAGTGTGGATTAGATACTGCCGTGTTAACTAGGTTGAATGGTCATTGTATTCTTAGATGAGCAAAATGTCAGGGTTGCATTTAGGAACCTAAAAAGAAATATAAGAGAATAGGGAGAAATGAAATAGAATAAAAAAGTAAGGCTCCAAATGCTAATGAGTTTCTGCCTGCTCTTCTATCCCGTGGGAATAATGTATCAATCTCTAATGCAGCAGCTCATTTCTAAATGTTTTTTACACTTCATCTGTGCCATTGCCTTTAGTTTCCAGTGTCACTGGTTTTCTGACAGCTTGGGGGAGTGGTACTTGAGAATGAAACTCAGATCCAAAGTGAAATTGTATCCATTTTCTGTATTTACAGTAATGTCATTAGTGTAAACACAGCTTTATAATTTTCTGAAGAGCTCAGCCAGCAGCACAGTAGCATGAGCAGCTGATAAGTTATCAAACAAATACTTTGATGGGAGATTTCGTAAGGCTCTGGAGGCATATTAAACTGAGGAGGGAGGTGTTACTGCTTAAAGTTGCAACTGAGCAGAAATTATCAGAGGCTTATTAGCATCTGGTATGTATAAAATATAATGGGACAGCTGCTTGGCAGGGTTATTTGTTTTCAGGTTCAATAAAATTGCAATAGAGAACTCCTGCTATAGATACTAATTAGCTTTGAGACAGTTTCCTAATAGCAGATGCAATGAAAATCACTTGCCCTAGATTTGTCTTTTACCTGGATGCGTGGAGTTGCAGTGAGGGAAGCAGTGTGCCCTTCCCAGGGCTCTGCATGGTCTGGGAATGGGGCTGAAGAACTTGGTGAGACAGACTCCTCTCTACTTGCTGAGGTCTGTCTCTGCTCCACTTCAGTTTGTGTAGCACTGTGCTTGAGTTTGAA